>NC_047107.1:71853931-71984923 GCF_902500255.1 Thalassophryne amazonica
TTTACATGCTGGTTATAGGACAGCAATGGTAGTGCAGTGGTAAAGTTTAAATGTGTTAATCAAAGCTTTTGTAAATTGCAGGTTCAGATCCCGCGAGAAGCATGTATTTTTTTTTTTCCACAGCAGCTGCGCGATGTAGTTCCACACACTCCAGCTGCTCGCACTGTGTTCCTGCTGCAACGGTTTCGTGCACATGCACGAGCATGCACGAAACCGTCACAGCAGGATCGTTCACGCCTGCCCGACCTTATGTCCCTCCCGACATCGGCTCGATGTTTTCATGGTTTGCTCACTCAGGCTGTTTCACCGTAATTCGCCCTGATTCCTACTTACTCGTGCAATGTGTGAAGGGGCCCTTACTGTTGTTTCTCCGGTGGTATATTTATTTTGTAAGTCTAAAACTAAACAGTAGAGATTTGTAATTAAAAAACAGGTAGAATATACATCAGGTTATTTTTTTTAACTGATTCAAATTGCTGGCTTACCTTAGTTTATGTGTGAAAACTATGTTTCCTGGTTGATGTTCATATAGAGACAGCCCAGGAAACAGTGAGATCTGCCACAGGTATGAAACAAAGCTGGGTATTAGCAGCAAAATGTGGAATCTAGCATGGCTAGTTTGCATTTATTAGCTAACTACATCCAAACTAGCCATGCTAGCTGGTTTAGCTAGACAAAGCTCACTAACTAAACTGCACAGTGACCAGTTAATTTGTTTATCTGAGGATGGAATGGATTATCAAATAAGACTAACTGGAATGTCTATTCATTACTGTGTGCAGTGAATGTCCTAGTTGGAGTTGCACACGCACTTGGCCCTGGGCATGATGAGGTAGGGTGCAGACTCAGCATCATGGGCGGGCTTTAGGGTGCCTTGCCCGCCCTTGGAATCAGTTGGGACAGCCATGACGGACAAGCCTGTCAGTCACCCATCAATCACAATAAGAAAAAAAAAAACTGCAGGCTACCATGATTACAATATGTAAACATTTCCAATATAGATGATTCATAATAATATCAATTAATAAAATATGGAGTAATTATTAGGCTTTAGGCAGCTGCAGAGGGAGTTACCACAACAACCCACCCGACCAACAGTCCCGCTTTACTGCATGCCCATATATGACACACATATATGACAAATAGAATATGAAACTGTCTTTAAACTAAATGAAAACAATGAAATACGAGCACTATTCCTCACTAGTGCGTTAAAAGATATACAGACCATCATTTGTCAATTCCAACTGGGACTAGAACCAGCAACCTCCTGCAAATAAGGTCAGTGTTCTAACCACTGAGCTACCTCATAAGAGTAAGAGAGCTTTATTCCTGTCAAGGTGGAAAGAGAGCGTGAGAAAGCAGGCAGAGATAACAGTTACATTATATATCGAGGAGGTTTTTCTTCCCAAATGAGTACATATAACACTCTATTATTCCATTGTTACTATTCAAGCAAAGGACAACATCTCAGGCCAGGTGGTTTGCTGGATACTGTGTCACTCTACAAAGACTTTGCCAAAATACAAAAATGTTGGCAGATCAGTATGACACATGGAATAAATTTGGACAATATCTATTTCAGGCTCTAAAACCCCTTGAGTCTAATTTTGACCTCTTAACAGTCCACAGTCTGACAATGTCCATTTTCTTGTTCTGTGGACTTTAATGACTGAGTCGAATGCATTTTTCTCGTGCACAAAATACAGTAACTACAGTATTTCATGGTCTGTTGACACTTTGCATTCTTTCATTACTGATAACTATAAAAAATGTATATATGTATATATATATAGATATATGTGTGTGTGTGTGTGTGTGTGTGTGTGTGTGTGTGTGTGTGTGTGTGTGTGTGTGTGTGTGTGTGTGTGTGTGTGTGTGTGTGTGTGTGTGTGTGTGTGTGTGTGTGTGTGTGTGTGTAGTAAAACTCAAACTGCCATTGTCTAAACTGGATATTCGCACTCACTGGACAAAAAACAAAAGTCCCAATGCTTTTGTATGGTTTTCAATGGAATAAACACCGTATATAACAGACTTTGTATAATGAATTTTCACTTACATCGGACAAATTGCCCCACCATAATGTATTCTATTAAAAACCCCTCGTATATACCAGACAGAAAAGTCTGGACGTGCCCTATAACAGAGGAAAGTGGGTACCGTATTTCCTTGATTAAAAGACCGGCTGTTTATTTTTTCAAACCGTGCTCAGACCTTGCAGCTAAAAAGGCAGGCCATAATTCAAAGCCGGTGATTATTAACAAAATGCTGCTTGCTGCCTGAACTGTAATATATGAGGGCTGTCCATAAAGTTTAGGTCCTTTTTATTTTTTTCAAAAACTATATGGATTTCATTCATATGTTTTTACGTCAGACATGCATGAACCCTCGTGCGCATGCGTGAGTTTTTCCACGCCTGTCGGTGACGTCATTCGCCTGTGAGCACTCCTTGTGGGAGGAGTCGTCCAGCCCCTCGTCGGAATTCCTTTGTCTGAGAAGTTGCTGAGAGACTGGCGCTTTGTTTGATCAAAATTTTTTCTAAACCTGTGAGACACATCGAAGTGGACATGGTTCGAAAAATTAAGCTGGTTTTCAGTGAAAATTTTAACGGCTGATGAGAGATTTTGAGGTGATACTGTCGCTTTAAGGACTTCCCACGGTGCGAGACGTCGCGCTGCGCTCTCAGGCGGCGTCATCAGCCTGTTTCAAGCTGAAAACCTCCACATTTCAGGCTCTATTGATCCAGGACGTCGTGAGAGAACAGAGAAGTTTCAGAAGAAGTCGGTTTCAGCATTTTATCCAGATATTCCACTGTTAAAGGAGATTTTTTTAATGAAAGACGTGCGGACGGGTCCGCGCGTCGGGACGCAGCCGGCGCGGAGCGGCGGCACAGGAAAAACACCTCCGTGTTGATAACCATTTGTAAAATCCAGGCAGCTTTTGATGGCTTTCAGTGGAGTGAGTATATGAGAAATTGTTTAACAGCTGGACATGTTCCAACTTGTCCTTAAGGCTTCCAACAGAGGTGTTTTTCCTGTGGCGGACGTCGCGGCGGCTACATTTCAGTCATGTATCAAATACGTTTGGTAGAAAGGTCCGCAAATATGACCATCTTCACAACATGGAATCCGAAATAGATGCTCATTCATGGAGGAAATTGTACATGCCGTACCATTAGTTTGGAAGAGGATGATCATATAAAGAAGTCAATGAATCAATCAATCAATTTTTTATATAGCACCAAATCACAACAAACAGTTGCCCCAAGGCGCTTTATATTGTAAGGCAAGGCCATACAATAATTATGTAAAACCCCAACGGTCAAAACAACGCCCTGTGAGCAAGCACTTGGCTACAGTGGGAAGGAAAAACTCCCTTTTAACAGGAAGAAACCTCCAGCAGAACCAGGCTCAGGGAGGGGCAGTCTTCTGCTGGGACTGGTTGGGGCTGAGGGAGAGAACCAGGAAAAAGACATGCTGTGGAGGGGAGCAGAGATCGATTACTAATGATTAAATGCAGAGTGGTGCATATAGAGCAAAAAGAGAAAGAAACAGTGCATCATGGGAACCCCCCAGCAGTTTTAAGCCTAATCTTAAAAGTAGAGAGGGTGTCTGTCTCCCTGATCTGAATTGGGAGCTGGTTCCACAGGAGAGGAGCCTGAAAGCTGAAGGCTCTGCCTCCCATTCTACTCTTACAAACCCTAGGAACTACAAGTAAGCCTGCAGTCTGAGAGCGAAGCGCTCTATTGGGGTGATATGGTACTACGAGGTCCCTAAGATAAGATGGGACCTGATTATTCAAAACCTTATAAGTAAGAAGAAGAATTTTAAATTCTATTCTAGAATTAACAGGAAGCCAATGAAGAGAGGCCAATATGGGTGAGATATGCTCTCTCCTTCTAGTCCCCGTCAGTACTCTAGCTGCAGCATTTTGAATTAACTGAAGGCTTTTTAGGGAACTTTTAGGACAACCTGATAATAATGAATTACAATAGTCCAGCCTAGAGGAAATAAATGCATGAATTAGTTTTTCAGCATCACTCTGAGACAAGACCTTTCTGATTTTAGAGATATTGCGTAAATGCAAAAAAGCAGTCCTACATATTTGTTTAATATGCGCTTTGAATGACATATCCTGATCAAAAATGACTCCAAGATTTCTCACAGTATTACTAGAGGTCAGGGTAATGCCATCCAGAGTAAGGATCTGGTTAGACACCATGTTTCTAAGATTTGTGGGGCCAAGTACAATAACTTCAGTTTTATCTGAGTTTAAAAGCAGGAAATTAGAGGTCATCCATGTCTTTATGTCTGTAAGACAATCCTGCAGTTTAGCTAATTGGTGTGTGTCCTCTGGCTTCATGGATAGATAAAGCTGGGTATCATCTGCGTAACAATGAAAATTTAAGCAATACTGTCTAATAATACTGCCTAAGGGAAGCATGTATAAAGTGAATAAAATTGGTCCTAGCACAGAACCTTGTGGAACTCCATAATTAACTTTAGTCTGTGAAGATTCCCCATTTACATGAACAAATTGTAATCTATTAGACAAATATGATTCAAACCACCGCAGCGCAGTGCCTTTAATACCTATGGCATGCTCTAATCTCTGTAATAAAATTTTATGGTCAACAGTATCAAAAGCAGCACTGAGGTCTAACAGAACAAGCACAGAGATGAGTCCACTGTCCGAGGCCATAAGAAGATCATTTGTAACCTTCACTAATGCTGTTTCTGTACTATGATGAATTCTAAAACCTGACTGAAACTCTTCAAATAGACCATTCCTCTGCAGATGATCAGTTAGCTGTTTTACAACTACCCTTTCAAGAATTTTTGAGAGAAAAGGAAGGTTGGAGATTGGCCTATAATTAGCTAAGATAGCTGGGTCAAGTGATGGCTTTTTAAGTAATGGTTTAATTACTGCCACCTTAAAAGCCTGTGGTACATAGCCAACTAACAAAGATAGATTGATCATATTTAAGATCGAAGCATTAAATAATGGTAGGGCTTCCTTGAGCAGCCTGGTAGGAATGGGGTCTAATAAACATGTTGATGGTTTGGATGAAGTAACTAATGAAAATAACTCAGACAGAACAATCAGAGAGAAAGAGTCTAACCAAATACCGGCATCACTGAAAGCAGCCAAAGATAACGATACGTCTTTGGGATGGTTATGAGTAATTTTTTCTCTAATAGTTAAAATTTTGTTAGCAAAGAAAGTCATGAAGTCATTACTAGTTAAAGTTAATGGAATACTCAGCTCAATAGAGCTCTGACTCTTTGTCAGCCTGGCTACAGTGCTGAAAAGAAACCTGGGGTTGTTCTTATTTTCTTCAATTAGTGATGAGTAGAAAGATGTCCTAGCTTTACGGAGGGCTTTTTTATAGAGCAACAGACTCTTTTTCCAGGCTAAGTGAAGATCTTCTAAATTAGTGAGACGCCATTTCCTCTCCAACTTACGGGTTATCTGCTTTAAGCTACGAGTTTGTGAGTTATACCACGGAGTCAGGCACTTCTGATTTAAAGCTCTCTTTTTTAGAGGAGCTACAGCATCCAAAGTTGTCTTCAATGAGGATGTAAAACTATTGACGAGATACTCTATCTCACTTACAGAGTTTAGGTAGCTACTCTGCACTGTGTTGGTATATGGCATTAGAGAACATAAAGAAGGAATCATATCCTTAAACCTAGTTACAGCGCTTTCTGAAAGACTTCTAGTGTAATGAAACATATTCCCCACTGCTGGGTAGTCCATCAGAGTAAATGTAAATGTTATTAAGAAATGATCAGACAGAAGGGAGTTTTCAGGGAATACTGTTAAGTCTTCTATTTCCATACCATAAGTCAGAACAAGATCTAAGCTATGATTAAAGTGGTGGGTGGACTCATTTACTTTTTGAGCAAAGCCAATAGAGTCTAATAATAGATTAAATGCAGTGTTGAGGCTGTCATTCTCAGCATCTGTGTGGATGTTAAAATCGCCCACTATAATTATCTTATCTGAGCTAAGCACTAAGTCAGACAAAAGGTCTGAAAATTCACAGAGAAACTCACAGTAACGACCAGGTGGACGATAGATAATAACAAATAAAACTGGTTTTTGGGACTTCCAATTTGGATGGACAAGACTAAGAGTCAAGCTTTCAAATGAATTAAAGCTCTGTCTGGGTTTTTGATTAATTAATAAGCTGGAATGGAAGACTGCTGCTAATCCTCCGCCCCGGCCCGTGCTACGAGCATTCTGACAGTTAGTGTGACTCGGGGGTGTTGACTCATTTAAACTAACATATTCATCCTGCTGTAACCAGGTTTCTGTAAGGCAGAATAAATCAATATGTTGATCAATTATTATATCATTTACCAACAGGGACTTAGAAGAGAGAGACCTAATGTTTAATAGACCACATTTAACTGTTTTAGTCTGTGGTGCAGTTGAAGGTGCTATATTATTTTTTCTTTTTGAATTTGTATGCTTAAATAGATTTTTGCTGGTTATTGGTAGTCTGGGAGCAGGCACCGTCTCTACGGGGATGGGGTAATGAGGGGATGGCAGGGGGAGAGAAGCTGCAGAGAGGTGTGTAAGACTACAACTCTGCTTCCTGGTCCCAACCCTGGATAGTCACGGTTTGGAGGATTTAAGAAAATTGGCCAGATTTCTAGAAATGAGAGCTGCTCCATCCAAAGTGGGATGGATGCCGTCTCTCCTAACAAGACCAGGTTTTCCCCAGAAGCTTTGCCAATTATCTATGAAGCCCACCTCATTTTTTGGACACCACTCAGACAGCCAGCAATTCAAGGAGAACATGCGGCTAAACATGTCACTCCCGGTCTGAGTGGCGCTCGTTGAGGGACAAATTAATCCAGAAACAGCCACTGTTCCTGCGGTAAATTGCATAAAGACACGAGGGGGAATACACACGTCGACATCATTGCATGGCCACAGAATTACAGAGTTGCAGAAGCATAAATCAGGCATTATGATTTTAAGGTACCACTCCATAGCTGACTTAAAAAAAGAGTGACCCGACCAAATGTAACCTTTTTCATGGACATAATGTCCCATGCTTATTTAAGGCAGGCATTAATTTCTTTCAGATGAAGTTTTGACCCAGTCATTAAATGAGGCAGGCCCTATTCAAGGTCAGGCTTTAAATCAAGGAAATACATAAGCCTTATTGATACTAGGGATTCCCCATAGATCGTTCAACGCCTCCTGGCTGTAACAGATTCTGTCCATTTTATACATGACATATACATAACTGATTTCGATTATAACGGACAAAATTCGCTGGTCCACCTGAATCCATTATATTCAAGTTTGATATGTGTACTGTTGCAGGGATCCTCTTCATGCCACTGGACACTTGTAATTACATTTTTGCTGCTAACTGCTGAGGGGTACTCCTGTACACCGAGTCCTTAGCAGCTGACTGGTGATAATGGGCCGGGGCTTACAGAAGGAGAACCTCGGCGGTCACATTTAATGATTTTTTGCACCTGTTCAGTGGTGACAATAAGTGGTTTACTCCGAGTGATTCAGATTGACCCAGGCCATTAACTAATTAGCCTTTTAGACTGTTATGGTGTTTATGTTTTACATCAATAATGTACCAGTTAATTTCATTTTTGTCAAGAGATTGGCCACAAAATGTCTAGAAATACAGTAGGGGAAGCCAGGGCACAGTGGATGAGAAATATTGTTTTGTGGCAGCATAAACATATTATGCATAGGTTTAGCTCAGTCTATTGTGGATTTAATACAGCAAGTTATTGTTTATAAGGCTGTATTATTTATTTCTCCCCAAGTGTAATTTACAGGTGTTTAAAATCGATTTTAAAATTTTTGATTCACTGTGCCCTGGACACTAATTCACGGGTCACAGTGAATCAGTGTCCAGGGCACAATGAATCAACCCAGAATATAATGAAAAAACACATGATTAGATAAAGATTTCTTCAGAATTATTAATTATATGCTGATGCATATACAAACTATAATCCAGCAAACCAGCTATGTAATGTGTGAGTGTCTTATATAGTGATATAAGTCCTTTAGAAACTATTATAAATACAACTGTCATAATTTCTGTTCAAAGGTGACAACAGTTGTTTACATACATAAATTATTGAAATAATTCATGGAAAAATAAATATATAAGGTTCAACAAGTAATATATGTCATCCACGTGATACTGGTGCCTAGTAAATCACTTTCTAGACTGATTCACTGTGCCCTGGGTGGATGTGACACACTTGAGTCATGTTATCAAATAGCTGATAGTCTGGAGAAAACATAGCACATGCTCATCAGTTGGACGGGGTAGTCTTCTAACTAATAACAATTTTTTGGGCCACCTTTCCTCTGTTGTGAGAAATAATACAAAGACACTGACACTGACTGTTTTTTTCCTACCAAATTTAGTTTTGGTAGGAAAAAACTGTCTTCACTTGCCACTTAGTTTTACCCTTAATGTATCCAAACGTGATTCACCGCACCTCGGTTTCCCCCTACAGGTTGTAAAATCCTGAAGTTCCTCTTCAATAGTCTGACGTTACTTCTTGAAGGCCAGTATGCTTCCAGTGGAATCAGGCTAATGGCAAAAATCTAACACAATGCACTCTGTTTTACCACAGTAACTCTTTGATACCAGAAGCAACATTGACTCTTGTTCTGAGGTTTGTTGTATGAAGGGAAGCAGCACTAAACAAAATTCACTGACAGAGGTCGAGAGATGATAATGACACCGTGCAGAACCGCCACTGCCACCAAACGTATCACCGGCTGTGCATAAGGCAGCAAGTGTTGGAGGTTATGTAAAGCCATATGGGCATGCCATAATATGGCATGGAGAGATCATGTTATCTTAAATAGACCGTGTTAAATGTTGCTTTGTGGGAGTTTGGATGCGGCATTTAATGCTGCAGTATTACACAATGTTACACAATGCTGTAAAAAAATTTTGTTGTTTTGTGCCATCAAAAAAGCCATTTCTTTTGAACCTTAAGTTTTGGATGTACTTAAAAAACGTCTTTCTTTACACCGGTTGGGGATAAAATGACAACATAACCAAAACAAAAGTAATTAATAAATAAATAAAGGTGTGTTTTGTGTATTTTGTGACACATTTTACGGCTTTGTGTAGTATTACGGCATTAAGGGTCCTATCTCACTGGGCGCAACTGTTGAACAGCAGCTGGAGATGTGAATTAGTGACCAAACACGTGAACAAGTGACATTGTCACAGTTGGTATCTCACTGAAGCGGCCACTTGCAGCTGAAAACGAATGACACTTTTGCACACACAGCATTCAGCTCTTATTATCTTGCTATTGTCCTGTTCCCAATAATGGTGAAATAATAATAATAATAATAATAATAATAATAATAAAGCTTACAGCGCACTCACCAACTTGCAGAATGATGTCCCTACTGGATCTAGTGTCCTATCTTCCATGTCCAGTGCATAATCCACCCTTATACAACCCCTGGCAAAAATTATGGACTCACCGGCCTCAGAGGATGTTCATTCAGTTGTTTAATTTTGTAGAAAAAAAGCAGATCACAGACATGACACAAAACTAAAGTCATTTCAAATGGCAACTTTCTGGCTTTAAGAAACACTATCAGAAATCAAGAAAAAAAGATTGTGGCAGTCAGTAACGGTTACTTTTTTAGACCAAGCAGAGGAAAAAAATATGGAATCACTCAATTCTGAGGAAAAAATTATGGAATCACCCTGTAAATTTTCATCCCCCAAATTAATACCTGCATCAAATCAGATCTACTCGTTGACACTGACCCTATGCCATGACATTGACCCTATGTGTCTTTTTGCAAGGAATGTTTTTGCAGTTTTTGCTCTATGGCAAGATGCATTATCATCTTGAAAAATGATTTCATCATCCCCAAACATCCTTTCAATTGTCCAAAATATCAACGTAAACTTGTGCATTTATTGATGATGTAATGACAGCCATCTCCCCAGTGCCTTTACCTGACATGCAGCCCCATATCATCAATGACTGTGGAAATTTACATGTTCTCTTCAGGCAGTCATCTTTATAAATCTCATTGGAAAGGCACCAAACAAAAGTTCCAGCATCATCACCTTGCCCAATGCAGATTCGAGATTCATCACTGAATATGACTTTCATCCAGTCATCCACAGTCCACAATTGCTTTTCCTTAGCCCATTGTAACCTTGTTTTTTTCTGTTTAGGTGTTAATGATGGCTTTCGTTTAGCTTTTCTGTATGTAAATCCCATTTCCTTTAGGCGGTTTCTTACAGTTCGGTCACAGACGTTGACTCCAGTTTCCTCCCATTCGTTCCTCATTTGTTTTGTTGTACATTTTTTGATTTTTGAGACATATTGCTTTAAGTTTTCTGTCTTGACGCTTTGATGTCTTCCTTGGTCTACCAGTATGTTTGCCTTTAACAACCTTCCCATGTTGTTTGTATTTGGTCCAGAGTTTAGACACAGCTGACTGTGAACAACCAACATCTTTTGCAACATTGCGTGATGATTTACTCTCTTTTAAGAGTTTGATAATCCTCTCCTTTGTTTCAATTGACATCTCTCGTGTTGGAGCCATGATTCATGTCAGTCCACTTGGTGCAACAGCTCTCCAAGGTGTGTTCACTCCTTTTTAGATGCAGACTAACGAGCAGATCTGATATGATGCAGGTGTTAGTTTTGGGGATGAAAATTTACAGGGTGATTCCATAATTTTTTCCTCAGAATTGAGTGATTCCATATTTTTTTCCTCTGCTTGGTCTAAAAAAGTAACCGTTACTGACTGCCACAATCTTTTTTTCTTGATTTCTTATAGTGTTTCTTAAAGCCAGAAAGTTGCCATTTGAAATGACTTTAGTTTTGTGTCATGTCTGTGATCTGCTTTTTTTCTACAAAATTAAACAACTGAATGAACATCCTCCGAGGCCGGTGATTCCATAATTTTTGCCAGGGGTTGTATAATCCATTTATCCTCAGCTCCGACATCCACGCACAGCGATCGTTCATGTGCTTGAACAGCCTTTTCTCCATGAAAATGATGATGTCCAGCAGCTCTTTAGGAGTGTATGTCCTTTGATTTGATTTATTCAGCAATAATGTGTTTTTTTCACTTGGGGTGTCCACAGCAGATCCGAGGTGGATCTGCACGTGGATTTGGCACAGGTACGTCCTCCTCTGTCCTCCTGTGTTTTGCCTCTGATGGACATATTACGTTATATGTCCACATCACATTTAGCAGAAAGATTTTCCCGGTTTAAAGACACATATGTGCACTGTTGGAGCTGGAACGGAGCAGTTTGTGCATTTAATGAAAGCATGTGGTCATATTTCCTCACTGGCAATGAACACATCAAACAACTCGCACCGCACATCCTCAGAGAGAGAGGGGGGAGGGAGGAGAGACAGACATAGAGAGAGGGAGAGAACGAGAGGGGAGACAAAGAGTGCACTCCAGACAATAAAAGATTAAATGTGACACAGTGCTGCCACTGCAATAGCCAGGCTGGCAGCAGCTCGGCCGCTTCCAGAAGTAGCTGTTCGTCTAGAATCATCTCCTCTTTTATGGCACATTCCCCTGCAGCTCATGCGTGCTCCCCCCAGTTCTCTCATGAATCTCTCATGTTAGGAGCCCCAGTGAGTACATTCAGAGGGTCACAGGACACCAGCGATGGCTCTGGGAGCAAACTAGGACGAGCCTTGTCACCTTGCCAACTTTGAAAAATACAAAATCCAGGCTCGATGCTGGCGACGCCCTGCGAGTAAAGTGAGGGAGGATAGCCACCCAGCGAATGTTGCATGGGTTGAATGTTGCATGTTGCATTTTTCTCGCAATGGCCATTCACAGGCTTTCGAAGCACAGTGAGATATGACCCTACGTGAGGTTTTGTGGACATTTGGATGCTGCATTTAATGCCATCTTTTTAAGATAACATGATCCCAACGTGATGTATTATGGCCCATATAACTTTCCACAGTCTATGTGTGCCAGTGGATGCTGTACACTTCTGCATGTTTTGTGAAAAGCACATAGCATAGATGGGTGCCGAGTTTCTGTAAATGACCACATAGCTCCTCGTAGTCGGGCTGCACACACAGGTGTGTGCATAAAATCAATTTCACAGCTCGTTAACAGAGATGCTTAGTTATTAAACAGGTAAAACCTTTGTAAATCAATTCCTTCGAACACTTCACAGAGTCCACACTTTCTTAAAATAGTGAGTAAAAAGCTGTGTCAGAGCTGTGGCTGAAGTAAAGTTTGGATTATTAATAAGAACCGAGGCTGGATTAACACAGGCGTGTACAAAGACGAAAGACAAATGGCCCAAAGTCAAAAGGGGCCCCACACTATCATCCACCAAAATGATGGTGGACTCTTTGTAACAGTATGAGCAAATTTAAACATCCATAAAAACAAATTGAACACCAAATAAAAACGAACAAAGGGAACTACAGTGAGGTAAAACCATAAACTAATTATTAGCAAATAAATTAATGTTTTAAGACTAGCCTTAAGAGTCAGCAGAATGACAACTGGTTCATTGCCAGTTAATGGCACCTCAACACATATTTTAAAAAGGTGCAGTCTGCAATATTTTATTCTCCTGCTATTCTGTAATTCTCACAGAGTTTTAAGAGCTGTAACAGAAGTGTAGCACAGAGGCCCTTAGCACATCTCACCTTCAATAAATTTAAATTTCCATGTGTCACCTGAATGAGGAATATTGTTTGCAAGCAACAGTTCACATGACTTTACACTAAGTTAATTGTTTCACAGATGACAGAAATGATTTAACAGCTTTAATTGGTATGAACATTTTCATTCAGGTTTGAACTTTCAAGGAGCAAAGCTTTTGTTGAAATAAGATAATTAGTAAAGGGGTCACACTGTGCAAAGTCAGGTTTTAGTCTGTCAGGTTTCATGTTAAACATCTCCACAGTCTTACAAATTCTATGACTGTGATCACAGGGTTTCTCCTACTGTAAGCCTGACACAGCTGGTTTTGGAAGAGAAATACCCCCAAAATGCCTTACGTTACATCTGTTTATTAAAATGTCATCCCCAACTCAATGGCCCAGGATTATCACTCTGTTCCAAAGTAATCCAACCAAAGATTAGATGGCAAATGAGTTGGCGATGACATTTTAATAAACAGATGTAACATAAGGCATTTTGGGGGTATTTCTCTTCCTTAACCAGCTGTGTCACGCTTACAGTAGGAGAAACCCTGTGATCACAGTCACAGAATTTGTAAGACTGTGGAGATGTTTAACATGAAACCTGACAGACTAAAACATGTTTGTAGTGCTTTCATTCAATTTTCAATTTCAATTTAATCAGCATATAAAGCGCCACATCACAACAAAAGCCGTCCTCAAGGCGCCTCACACAGAACAGTTCAACATAAAAATTAAAATATAAATAAATAAAAATGTAAAAATTCAAATACATAATTAAAAACAGAAGTAAAAGAATAAGACAGATAAAAAATAAAAACTATTCATAAGAAAGAGAATAAAAATAGGTTTTAAGCATGGTTTACACATAGACTGTTTTAAAATATCGTAAAATATCAAAATTAGAAATTTTACACTCTTTTTACCCTTCTAAACATGTACTGGTCTTTCTGAGCATATTGAGTACTTTGGAAAAACTGTAGCTGCTGCAGTTTAGAAAATACAGCTGTATTTGAAGCAATACTTTGGACAAAAAAGGGTGTGGTCATTTTTGGACTATTCGTCCCCGATAGAGATTTTGGCACATATCCCAAGTTGTTCATTGGGATCATATTAGTCAAGAACAGTTGAGTTATCCTCTCCTAAATGATGTGCATACATGTCTAATCTAAGTCCTAGACTAAGGATTTTATAGCCTGCTGCCTGTATTTTGAATTTATGCGATCAAGCTGTACCAACAAAGTAATTTTGCCTTTGGTGGGCAACAAAGAACACATTTCAGGTGCATGTCATTGGATATAGTTTATAAGTCTATGGATCTATCTACTACTGGCCTGTGAATGCTGTCAGTCTGTTCTAGCTTCGGGTCATTAACCTGGAGGGCACCTGCCCTGCATGTTTTCAAACTCTCCCTGTTCTACTCACCGGCAATTAACACTATCAGGTGTGCACAGCCAATAAAGAACTGAAAAATACCACTTAAAAAAAATTTTTAAAACACATTTTCAATAATACTTTTTAGTTTTTAAAAAAAAAGTGGTATTTATTTAAATAACATTTCCTGATTTTTAACTACCATTTTTATGCTGTCTTTTGGTATCTTTTGTCTAAATTTTATTAGAAATGTTGTTTAACATATTTTCACTATGTATTTATATACTATGTTGGGCCACAATGGAAACAAGTATTTTTACTTTTTTTTTTTTTGTTAACCTGTATATTCAATTTATTTATATTATATCTAAAATACCTGTTTGTATTATTTTGTATTTACATTGTTTATATGGATAAAAATCACCTGACAGATTTTTTTTAGTATGTATTTTTTAAACTCTGATTTCTGTCATGTGGGTTGCCATTTCATGTGTGGGTTTTAGTATTTTCATTGTATTCATGTTTAGTTTTTTCTTTATGTTCAGGTTTTGTGTTTGCGTTGTATTTTTCTGACTGCACACTCTTGTGTGTTGGGGTTGGGTCTGGGTGTGTCTTGTCCCTTTTGTTTGCTACGTCCTCTTCCTGGCTGTTGTCCTACACCTGTGTCTCATTTTCCCTAATCACTCCTGTTATTTAAACCCTCTGTTTTCCCCCCCTGTCTGCCAGCTTGTTGTTCCATGTATCTTTGCTTCAGCCTTTTCTCATAGTTCTTGATTTTATTTGTGCCTTGCTGTGTTTTTAAAACTTTTGCCTGTTTTTGACCATGCTTTCATCTCATGATTAGGATACCGTTGCTGATATTGGGATCCTATACAAAAGTAATAGTTCCTATTCTGAAATATCTTATCCCCCTTCCAAATATACTGTACAAAAAGAAGGACCTGATTGACCCCCTCACATATTATAGAACATCTGTCCATGATGGAGTGGGGAGTAAGATATTGTGACCTGGATATCTTCCCACCCCAACATCAAGAATTCTGTACAATATAAGTAGGATGAACTGGGTGACAATACTACAGCAGACTTGCTTTCTACCATCCTTATGGAGGAAGGTAGAATGATACATGACCAGGGAAGAAACTGTATATCAGAATTATGAAAATTTACACAAAAGAGGGGTCAGTCCCTTCACAATATCTTGCTTCTATAGCTAACCATTGTGCATGCACAAGTAGATAGGTGTTCAAAAGGGGAATAGGTTTTGTTTCAAATGGCCTACAATCAGCTCTAGGCAAGACCACATCATTGAGACATACTTGTATAGTATCAATGTTGTTTTCCACTCTGTCAGCCATGCATAAAGGTACCTTGACACTTGCACAAATTTGATCCGCTTACTGGTACGCAGTCTGCCATGCCAGAGAGTACACTTGTTGTAAACTGTGCATGTCTGCAAGCAAGTGCACAAAGAAAATTTAGAAATGTTCAAAATCTCTGGCCGGCATTAATTTTGTGAACTACACATGAAAATTGCACAAATAATTCAAAGCACTGTGTATCACTGAGTCATTGCGTCAGTGCAGCTCATCTGATTATGATGAAATGTTAAATCTATCATAAACATAATTTTATAGATATTCATAAGAAGGAATGAAAATGCAACTGTTTTTTTACCAAGCCATTACAATATAAATATTACAAATAATTACTTTTGAGATGATTACAAATGCGTTCTGCACATCATGAAGTGCACGAGAACAGCTGCAGCTGCAGAAAATTCCTCTGATTCTGGGAGCGATTAGAGGTGGTTTCATCAGCCAACTTCTGAGAGCAAATGATTATTCTGCTACAAAATAATTATATTATATAACTCAGCATTCAGCGGCACAAAGTGCAGCATCCAGCGGAATACAGCGAGTCACATTGGCAAGACGAATTGCGCAGCAGTGCTGGGATGCGTGCGTCAGGGTTCCTGCAGCGGTGGCGCACTCATCACCAGGGGCGTCAGCCGGAAGCTCGTCCTGAGACAGAGACTTTGATTTCTGCAGTCAGCTCTCCCACTTGGAGCACTTCTCCAAGGAATCTGGTGACATGAAGCCATTCCTCATACAATGTGAGTTGCATTTACCGCTACAGACCTTGGACTCTTCATCTGATTGCACCAAGAACTCCTTTATCATCTCTCACCTGCAAGGAGGTTCCTTGGATTTGCTCATTTCTACCACAAATTCATTTGCAATTTCAGTACGCTAGCTTCTCCCTTACAGACTCTCACCTCACTTCATCGGTCTTTTGTTTGGTCTCCGGAATGTGATGCCGCATTTATAGAACTCAAGCAGCATTTCACATCTTCTCCAGTGCTGCTCCTCCCGTATCCCGGCTGACACTTCATGGTTGAGGTTGACACCTCCGACACTGGGATTGGGCCGTGCTATCGCAAATTTGCCCCGCTGATAATAAGCTACACTCATGTGCCTTTTTGTCCAAAAAGTTGTCTCCGGCTGAACAAATTTATAATATTGGAGACCATGAGCTGGTAGCTGTCAAGATAACCCTGGAGGAGTGGCACCATTGTCCTGGAGGGGTCCAGACACTATTTTTGGTCTGGACTGACCACAAAAAGTCTAGAATACCTACACTCAGCTAAGCATCTCAATGCCAGCCAGGCCCACTGGTCATTGTTTTTCAGTCTCTTTGACTTTGTGCTGTCATATTGAGGTAGTTCAAAAAAACTCAAAACCTGATTCCTTTTCCCTCTCATTTGATCTTGATTTACACAATCATGAAGCCAAGACCATTTGTTTTTTTGTTGTTGTTGTTGTTGTTGTTGTTCATGAATGAATAAAGTAAATATTCTGTCTGACAAGCATTCCTAGACATTGAAGCAAAAGTCAAAGTGGCCGCAGAGGCACTTACACCCCCTACTGATTGTCCTCAGAGTGAATTGTATGTGGTGGACAGGCTAAGGGGGGAGGTGACTGAATGGGCTCACTCTGATGAGATGTCTTGCCAACCAGGGATTAATAAGACTTTGTTAATTATTCAGGAGCGTTCTGGTGGCCCGGTCTGCATAATGATTTCAGTGATTACGAGGGCTGTCCATAAAGTATAGGTCCTTTTTATTTTTTTCAAAAACTATATGGATTTCATTCATATGTTTTTACGTCAGACATGCTTGAACCCTCGTGCGCATGCGTGAGTTTTTCCACGCCTGTCGGTGACGTCATTCGCCTGTGAGCACTGCTTGTGGGAGGAGTCGTCCAGCCCCTCATCGGAATTCCTTCGTCTGAGAAGTTGCTGAGAGACTGGCGCTTTGTTCCCACGGAGTGAGACGTCGTGCAGCACTCCCAGGCGCTGTCGTCAGCCTGTTTCAAGCTGAAAACCTTCACATTTCAGGCTCTATTGATCCAGGACGTCGTGAGAGAACAGAGAAGTTTCAGAAGAAGTCGGTTTCAGCATTTTATCCGGATATTCCACTGTTAAAGGAGATTTTTTTAATGAAAGACGTGCGGGCGGATTGCAGCGTCAGCTCGCAGCTGCCGCGACGCTCCGCCACAGGAAAAACACCTCTGTTGGAAGCCTTAAGGACAAGTTGGAACATGTCCAGCTGTTAAACAATTTCTCATATACTCACTCCACTGAAAGCCATCAAAAGCCGCCTGGATTTTACAAATGGTTATCAACACGGAGGTGTTTTTCCTGTGCCGCCGCACCGCGCCGGCTGCGTCCCGACTCAGCTCACCGTAATTTAATTTATGAGTCAAATAATGCATCGATGTATTGAACATTAAAAAGCATTTGTGCTATTTCTTTTTAATTCTCAAATTTGCTGTTTCATTTGAATAATGATCATCAGATTGTTGTGTGGGCCGCCAGAAGAGGAGGTACTGCTGGCCCACCACCAGAGGGCGCCCTGCCTGAAGTGCGGGCTTCAGGCACGAGAGGGCGCTGCCGCCATGGACACAGCCGGGGGTGACAGCTGTCGCTCATTACCTCTTGACAGCTGTCACCCATCTACTCAACGTCATCTCACTCCATAAAGACCAGACGTCATCTCCACCTCGTTGCCGAGATATCATACTTCATTGGAGGTAATATCCTCAGCCATTTGTGTTTCTAATAAGCTGTATATTGTGAGTGTTTGCAGGAGTACTGGTCCCTCTTCTTGTGGAGGCTGAGTGAGTGCAGGACGGCACTCTTTTCCTCTGAGGGATCACTGTAAATACCTCAGCATTCTGAGTGAGAGGTGGAGGTGGCATTCCCACCGTTGTTGTTACGGGGTGTACACACACCCACACTTGACTGTCTTTGTTCTTCGCCAGCAGTACCAGATCCGACAGTCGGGGACGGTGATCACCTGGGAATTCGGGACTTGGCGGCTCCAGTATTCACCAGGTTCTGGGGCGGCGGAAATCGTGTGGTTCCGGCTCTTCTTAGGACAGACGTCTTCTATCCTCGAGCCTGCCCACACGTCACCTTTGTGTATTGACTGTTATGATATTCTGAGATTGTCTGTATGTTCGTTGTGCACATTCACAACATTAAATTGTTATATTTTGGCTCATCTATTGACCGTTCATTTGCGCCCCCTGTTGTGGGTCCGTGTCACTACACTTTCCCAACACAGATGCTTCCATACATTTTGAGCTATAGTAATATTTTCAGAAATGCATCAAGTGCACTTTTAATGTCATCATTCTTTTACTGTCATATTCACTGGTGCTTCTAAAAATGTCCAAATCCCCTCAACACACTTTGTCACCAATTTAGTGTTTTAATTCCTGCAACATTTAACTTCTTCTCCTGCACTGCCCATGTCTCAGCTACATGTATCACTGCTGGTTTTATAAGTCTGACTTGTAATCCTCTCCTCTGAGTGTCATCTGAGAACAAATACATTCTCCATTTATTCCTGTCTGCTTACATACACATCCACAAACACCATCACATCTATCAAAGCTTTTATACCACAGTCTGACACACTGTGCATAAACACATTACAGGGTGATGGCTCAGTGTAAACACCTGACATACAGACAGACACACACATACACACTCATACGAGCCTGTTACTCTCCTAAAAAGGCCGACACTTGGGAACGATCCAGGGTGCAACGCTACACCACGAAGTGTATCAGCACATCCTGGGCTTTGAAGCATGGAGATGTACAGAAGACAATGATGCAGACAGCAGTGTTGTGTTGGTGACTGAAGGCTCCAAAGAGCTGAACAAAGTGACCAGTTCATGCCAGTCAGTGACTAGTTAGTAGGTGATTTGTCTATGGTGCTAAAATACGACACTGTGGTGTGAATGAGGAAAACTCTGGAGAAATTTCAGATTGTGACAATTCTATGCTGCATCCAAAATGGCAATAAACTCCAAAAACCCAAGTTGGAAACTTCTGAGTTCCGAAAAATGTGCGCTCACTTGATGAACTCGGATAAAAAGTAAACACTGTGTTGGTATCTAATGAACAAGACATGCACTCCACTCTGGGGGGGTCAAAGAGAAAAAAGAGAGTAAATCTTTCTTGCAGTTCTCCATTTTAAAGTGACACGCATAGAAACCCGAAAATAGGGTATTTTCTCACGACATCAACTCAGTATCTATGAAGTATAGATAGATAGATAGATAAATAGATAAATATCATGTAGCTCACAGGTACAGACAAGAGACAACAACAGCAACCAAGCATTAAAAGTCAAAAAATGAGCAAACACTGATGACAATGACAATAAAACATTACAAATATTAAAAATGTGATAAAAGATTGAAAAATAAGCTGGTAGAGGCAGGTGATGGTCTAGTGGTTAAGCGTTGGGCTTGGGATCAGAGGATCCTTTGTTCAAATCCCAGCCTGACTGGAAAATCACTAAAGGCCCTTGGACAAGATCCTTAATTCCCTAGTTGCTCCCCGTGTGTAGTGAACGCCTTGTATGGCAGCACCCTGACATCGGGTTGAATGTGAAGCATTATTGCAAAGCGCTTTGAGCGTCTGTTATAGTTGAGGGTCACAAATATAACTCGTTTGAGCATCTGATTCTCCGCTCTGCTCAGAATATTACGCATTGCCAAGGTCAGAAGTATAAAAATCAGTCGTATTACTTTGTCACTGTATATAAGCCTCCTGGCCCATATTCTGAATTCTTAGATAAATTTGGTGCATTCATCTCTAACCTGTCAACGAGTCCAGATAACATTCTGATCATTGGTGACTTTAATGTTCATATAAATAAGCCTTCTGATCCCCTCTGCAAATCATTTATGGAAATTGTGGATGCATTAGGATTTCAGCAATGCATTCGGCACTCAATGCACATTAGTGGAAATACGCTGGATCTGGTTCTCGCACATGGTATTGCTGTCACTAATATTGACATCATGCCTCTTACATCAGTGGTCTCTGATCACTCACTTATTAAGTTTACAGTTTCGTTGCCGTGTTTAGTGGAACAACAACCTTATTTATCACTACGGCGATGCATCAACTCCTCAACTAAGACTGAACTCGAAGCTAGACTGCCTGATGTCTTAGCCTCACTTTTGACAAATACCCAGTCAGTACACAGTCTTGTGGATAGTTTAAACTCAGTACTCAAAACTACACTCGACATGATTGCGGCACCTTTGTTAAAATCACGCCCATAGTCACAACATAGTCACCTTGGTTCAATGATTACTGGCCCTCAAGCATAAGGCTAGAGGTCTAGAACTCAAAATGGCGCAGTTCAAAATAAGAAGCATTCCACCTTGCATGGAGTGATGCTATCTTAGACTATAAGCATGCATTATTGGCTACAAAGCGGACCTACAGTATTACTCTGATTTGATCAACAAAAACAAGCATAACTCAAAGTTCTTGTTCGACACGGTGGCAATACTTATTCATGGAGAACCACTTGTAGTTCACGCTCATTTTACAGCACAAGATTTCCTTGATTACTTTGAGAAGAAAATAGAAGACATTAGGTTAAACATATCCCAGCATGCCTTAACCCAACCAAGTCAAGTCTCGAGTCAAGTCTCAAATGATAATGTCCACCAACTGTTTGCATGCTGACTTGAGACTTGACTCCAGACTTGACTTGAATATTTCATGAGGTACAATTCAACAAGGCCTGTGGACTCATAATAGCTGATCTTTTCTAGTTTGCTTATCATATTAAATGACACATTACCCATGCACAACATTCCATTTGGAGTCACAGTGGCACAGCGCTAGTGTCTCTCTGACGGGAACAACAATGCTAATGCAGATGAGTTTAACTATGATCACATCCTCTCAGTCATCACATTCTTCTCTGCTACAGTCTTATATAACAGACAATATTTATAGGCTGGGAGTAAATTTCTACGTATGTGAGCTCACAGTCTTATTCATAGTGGGTGAGTGCTCTCTCTCCAGGGACTGAGCTCGGGTATGGATTCATGAAGGGACACTTATAGTGTTTGCTAAAACAAGGCACTGCCCTGCAGATTTACTGAGTGCATGCAAGTAGATGTGCAATTTTGTGCGTGTTGTACCTGTCAAGAGCTGTGCTGGTGGCCATACTCCTAGCGAAGCCCCTTAAGCCCAGCTGTTTGAAGTAGGGCATGACGGAGAGGTTGGCGGCCATGATGGCAACTGAGTCTGATGGGTTCACAAAGAAACCATTTTCTCCAAGGATCATGTACCGGTCCTGACAATTAAAAAACAAGATTTCATCCAGGTCATGAATGTATCAATCCTTTTTTTTTTTTCTTTTTTTTTTAGTCAGAACAGATTCAGGGCAAATATGGTTTGAAATTCAAACTTAACTGCCACTGAGTAGTCTGAGGTATGTAGCCAAAAATCCATACAATTGCCAGTAATCCTACAAAAATATCTTTGGAGCCACAAGTAAGTGAACTAATAAGTTCTTTCTTGTCAACAATCATGATCAGTACTGAGAGTTTAAGAAAATATCAGCTACAGAACAGTGAACCCCATGAAGAAAAACATTCGTTCAGTTTAAGATTACAGTCATGCCTGCTAATGACTGGAGAGATGTGTTCCTTGAGGGAGAAACAGCAAAGCAGACACAGTGAAATTCTTGGACTTCAAGAACTTTCACCACTCATCAAAGTGATTTATTCAGTTTTAAAAAGTAGGACGGTGAAGTAAAATGGGGTGGTTTCCCCAATATATGCCCTTACACGGATATTCCACAGGGCGCCGATCGAACGTTATATAAAAAAGTGCAGAAATAGAATGAAACGGCGAAATCCGGTTTGCTTCCCAACAGGCTGTCTTATAAAGTGCAAACCTGGTAACCTACCTGAAAACAAAAGAAAGGAGCTGTGCCATCGGCCAGACATGATCAAAAACTGCAACAAATGCTGTTTCTGCTTCAAATTTTTACCCAGATGGAGCACAATCAAACAGGTTTCAAGCCGTAGTCACTACGAACACCCCGTTTAAAGAAGTTTGAACATAACTGAAATCTATTAAGATTAGGCATACCCCAAAGTTACCACGTGCAATCAATGATTTCAAGAATCGGGATGAAATTTTCAAATCTGGTTCGGATGACTGACTTGACTACTTTGTATGCCAGGTTTGTTCAAGACTGACAAAGACAGATCAAGAAGTAACTATGATGCATCAAAATAGCCCCAATTTACTATTCGGGATTAAACGGGAAGGAATGGCATAATAACCTCATTACAGGGGTCGGGTCGAATGTTATGCCCAAAAGTATATCCGTTATCATTCAGATGGAGGAAAACTGAATGAAGAGTCCTAAACTGAGGCATTACTGCTTCTTTGTTGGTCAATACATTTATGCAGTGATTATAAAAAAACACTTATACCTACCTTTCCAGGTTGCCACTAGTTTCATCTGCTGTAGAGTAAACTCCAAGATCACTCATATTTTCATCAACAAATTCTCCTGGTGCTAACCGAATTTATTTAGCAACTTCTATGTTCGTGTGTGTGTGTGTGTGTGTGTGTGTGTGTGTGTGTGTGTGTGTGTGTGTGTGTGTGTGTGTGTGTGTGTGTGTGTGTGTGTGTGTGTGTGTGTGTGTGTGTGTGTGTGAAACCCATCATTGCACATGGATATAATGTAATGTGGTCTTCAATGCCTAATGTCCATTAATTTACCAATAAATTAAGAAACTAAACTCAAATGTCTCCACCAGAATAATGGCATCTGCCAACTAACAGAGTCAGGTCTTGAAACCCTTCATTTAGTGACATCATAAGGCTTGCTATATAAACCAGAGAATGATCAGGATCACAAAGACATGTATCGGGATCTACTTTTTTAATGCCATAATGCTAATTCCTGAAAAATCCAGAGAAAGACAGATTAAAGGAAAACCTACCTCACAATGATAAAGAAAAGGAACAAGATTTTCAATCAATGCTTCCTTGAGCCAAGGACCATCAACACACAAAATTTGACCAAAATCCCAGTGTTGCATTAAGGTGTTCCTCAGTGATCAATCTGGTCTATTCTTCAGAAAGATGATCTAGATAAAGGGATACACAAAAGTCACTATATTCTTCACAGTTTCTAGATAGTATCACTAGATGCTACTGAGTGAGCACAACAGTATCTTATCTTCAAGACATACTATTTTGGTTGTACTATTTACATTCAGTTGAACATTCGTTAAAAACTGGTGAGTACCAGACAGTTTTTGGATTGCAACAGATGCTATCTATTGAGCACCAGATACTGCCTCAGAGCAGGTCAGGTCAGGTCTGGGAGCATGCACTGGTGATGCACGTTGCCACATCCATTACACTACACCATCTATTTGTCACAGCCAGGTGATACATGGCCATTCCCTTGCTTTTCCCATTTGCTTGGGTCCTCTGAACTGAGGCACCTACATGCTGAAAGAAGCACACCACATGGCCATAATGTCATAGTTAACATTCCCTCACCATGCAAGTAGTACACTTCATCTAAATCTCTCAAAGTAACAGCTCATTTTACACAGTCATTCTACCACTACATGGGATTTTCTAGAGAGACCTAATACCAAAGACATCCAGTCCTCGCTTTAAGTCACTAATACGCACCCAGGTTTCACACCCACACATTAAGACCGACTGTACAAAGACCTGAAAGACTTGGACCTTTGTTCTCCTGCAAAGATGTTGTCATCGTCAAACACCTCTGTCCTGAAATCTCATGAATCCATAACCTCTTCCCAGGCATCGCTCAGTCTGCAAGGGTGAAGTCACTGAAACATGCATGTCAACAAGTGTGATACTTTTACCACAGACATACTTCTGATGGCTGAGTCCACAAAGTCAATGAAATCCTGTGTATTACTCTTGATCCATGACAACTGCAAACCAAAATACTCAGACTCCACACTCAGTTTATCAAGTACTTGAATCAAGGTATCCATTGAGTACATAAAGACAGGGTCGGACTGGGAACAAATTTCGGCCCTGGCATTTTTCCTCTGGACCAGTCCACTATTGGCCCGTCGAATCCACCCCCAAACACGCACACTCACCCGTCCATACTGAACCCCCAATGAACAAATACTATACACCTAAACACCATGAACACACACCTAAACACACACTTTCACTGTCATTTCACCTTGATCATAGTACAAAATGCGGACCCGGCGCCACGAGGGGGCGTCCTGATAACATTAAAGGCAATTACGTATTTTGACGAAATTACAAGTTTAAATGACTATATATATATATATATATATATATATATATATATATATATATATAAAACATCATGAGGTTTATGTCACAGAAATCCTACTTTACAATCACACTGCAGTCATTGTTAAATTATTTCCTTTTGCATTTATAATAAACACTTGTATTTATTTAGTGTTTGTATTTCTGGTTGAAATAAGATATAAATAATCTACCAGACTTCAAAAAATATACAAGTTTCCATGTAATTTTATTTGTCTAGAAATAAATGTCTGAGGTTCCTTATGTTAAACAAGAAATTATCTAATCTGAAATAACAGGTGGTTTTAATACAGATGAAAGGTTTCTAAAGAACGATTTATTGATTTATTTACCTATTCTAATTACAAGTGTTCTAAACTTTTTTAACAATAATCAGAAATTTTGAGGTAACAACAAAAAAACATTTCCAATGATTTTTCTTCAGAAAACTGCTCTATAAATGAGCAGTCCTGTCACACGTTAATGTTTTGTACAGATTAGTGGTTTCTGCACCAATCGGATTGGTCCAATCCATTTTGTAGAGATCAGTGGTTTCTGCCATGAGTCTTCCGTGTTTTGGCCCGACGCTTCGTTCCTATTGGACAATGCCAAGGTACATCACAGCTCAGAGTGTCGAAAGTTGGCGCACCTCATCTCGACAGAACACTGGCTCTGTGGTATGCAAGAGATCACTTGACCGAGGGTCTATACGTTCAAATAATAATTTAAAAAAATACTGTCATCACTCTTCACTCTTGGTCAGTCTCTTACAATGGTGCAGCGTAAATACACGAGCACACGTCTCCTCCGGTGCGCACAATTTTTTTTTTTTTTTGGGGGGGGGGCAACCCTGCCCCCTGTGATAAACTCATCGCCCCCTTAATATTTTTTTTTCTGGCACCGGGTCTGACAAAACGGAAGCAAATGCACACAAGCGGAAAAAAGTTTTTGTGTCTCCAAAGTGTGTGTGTGAGTGACTGAGAGAGAGAGAGAGAGAGAGAGAGAGAGAGAGAGAGAGAGAGAGAGAGAGAGGTAATGTGTAACCACTGCTAGGATTCACACAGCAGCAAATTAAGGAGCTGAAGTCCGTAGCTGTTGCATTTAAAGATTAACAAAAGTAAAGCACAGTTAATTAAGATAAAAGAAACGATTCCAACCTTGTATCACTAGAAGAGCGGAGAGAAGTCCAGGCGCCGAGGACTCAATCCATTCACAGGGGCGGGAGCGGCCCGCCTGCTCTTCCTGCAATCTGACTGGCCACCCGGTATGCTTCTCCAATTGTCATTGGCTGTTGGTCATGTCAATCATTGTGCTCGATGTAAGTCTCCATTGTGTGATCAAACGGAAACAAAACTGAAACCTAGAATAAGACTGCGCCGTGTATGAAACACTACACAACTTTTATTTTGACACAAATTCAGGAAGTGGCTCTGCAGCTGCGCCGATTAAATGCTGTAGCTTCACCGATCACGGACTTTCCTCATGTTGACAGCAGCGCGCGGTTCGAGAACACTGTATATTTCCATAATCTCTATAAATATTGGAAGGCCGGCCCACGCACGTCTAAACGTGCAGCGGCCCACCGGGCAAATGCCTAAAATCACAGATTATCAGTCCGAGCCTGCATAAAGATCACAGCATCATCCATAAGTCGAGGTCAGTGAATGACCAGATGCTGTCTGCAGTGCTGTGAAAAACTTTGTGCCACCTTGAACATTTTAATTTATATTTACGTCAAACTGACAAAGAGAGAATTCAGACTTCTTTGTAATAAAATTTCTAAAATTACACCAGTTAAGACTGAAAACTAATTTGTGCAATATGGCATCAATGAAAATAAAGCCAAAACAATAAACACCTGAGGAACCATTAGTACTACAACTAAATCATCATTTTTACAGGCAGTTTTCTTTAAAAAAAAAAAAAAAAAAGTCAGTCGATGGAAACAAACTTTTCCAAGTCACTGAATATGTGTTGGACTTCGTTTTGATCAAACATCAAGAAATACAAGCAGTATGGTACTACAGTGGGGCAAAAAAAGTATTTAGTCAGCCCCTGATTGTGCAAGTTCTCCTACTTAGAAAGACGAGAGAGGTCTGTAATTTTCAACATAGGTACACTTCAGCTGTGAGAGACAAAATGAGAAAAAAAAATCCAGGAAATCACATTGTAGGATTTTTAAAGGATTTATTTGTAAATTATGGTGGAAAATAAGTATTTGGTCAATATTAAAAGTTCAACTCAATGCTTTGTAACATAATCTTTGTTGTCAATGACAAAGGTCAAATGTTTCCTGTAAGTCTTCACCAGGTTTGCATACACTGTAGCTGGTATTTTGGCCCATTCCTCCATGCAGATCTCCTCTAGAGCAGTGATGTTTTGGGACTGTCGCTGGGCAAAATGGACTTTCAACTCCCTCAACAAATTGTCTGTGGTGTTGATGTCTGGAGACTGGCTTGGCCACTCCAGGACCTTGAAATGCTTTTTACGGAGCCACTCCCGAGCGATGTGTTTGGGATCATTGTCATGCTGGAAGATCCAGCCATGTTGCATCTTTAATGCTCTCACTGAAGGAAGGAGGTTTTGGCTTAAAATCTCACAATACATGGCCACGTTCATTATTCCCTTAACACGGATCAGTCGTCCTGTCCCCTTTGCAGAAAAACAGCCCCAAAGCATGATGTTTCCACCCCCATGCTTCATAGTAGATATGGTGTTCTTGGAATGCAACTCAGCATTCTTCTTCCTCCAAACACGATGAGTTGAGTTTTTACTAAAAAGTTCTATTGTGGTTTCATCTGACCACATGATATTCTCCCAATCCTCTTATGGATCATCCATATGCTCTCTGGCAAACTTCAGATGGGCCTTGACCCGTACTGGCTTAAGCAGGGGGACACGCCTGGCACTGCAGGATTTGAGTCCCTCTCTGCATAGTGTGTAGTCTTTGTTACTTTGGTCCCAGCTCTCTGCAGGTCATTCATCAGGTCCCTCCGTGTAATTCTGGGATTTTTTTCACCGTTCTCATGATCATTTTGACCCCACAGGATGAAATCTTGCATGGAGCGTCCGATCAAGGGAGATTATCAATGGTCTTGTATGTCTTCCATTTTCTTACAATTGTTCCCACAGTTGATTTATTCACACCAACCTGCTTGACTATTGTAGACTCACTCTTCCCAGCCTGGTGCAGGTCTACAATTTTCTTCCTGGTGTCCTTCAACAGCTCTTAATGCAGGTAATAGGTGGAGGACAGAACTTCTTAAAGAAGAAGTTACAGGTCTGTGAGAGCCAGAAATCTTGCTTGTTTGTGGGTGACCAAATACTTATTTTCCACCATGGTTTGCAATTAAATTCTTTAAAAATCCTACAATGTGATTTTCTGGATTTTTTTTTCTCATTTTATCTTTCACAGTTGAAGTGTACCTATGTTGGAAATTACAGACCTCTCTCATCTTTCTAAGTAAGAGAATTTGCACAATCAGGGGCTGACTAAATACTTTTTTACCCCACGGTATATGGTAATTCCATATGGAGTAGGCACTCCTCAAAAACTGGGTAGCCATGCAAGAAGTGAGAGAAGCCACCAAGACACCCATGACATCTCTTATAGGCTTCTGTAGCTGTGACAGGAGGTCATAGTTTAACTTTTGTCTGTTGCATCGCCAGTTATATTCCGCTTCATAGTGGAGTGGCACAGAGAAGGATTTTCTTTAAAAGATGATGTATTTCAACTACAATTTCCCAGAAGACACATGAGAAAATCCTTCTTACCCCATCAGCATCAAATGCAGCTCCAAAGCCAAATTCACCTCCTTTCATGGCATCTACCAGAGAGGTGGCATAAGTCAAATTGGGCTCAGGTGGTCGGCCACCAAAATCCTCCAGAGGAACACAGTTGACAGCAGAGTTAGCAGGGGCCCCCAACTCATCGCACAGGATCCTACGTACATAAGGGCCCATCACTGCAATGCAGGAGAGGAGAGTTCATGAAGTCTCCACAGTAATATTACCAACAGCTCCTGAGCTATAGGAGGATTTGCAAAATTTGGTTTTACCTCCGTTCATGGCATCTATATGTATCTTGAGCTGATCTGTTCCTGTGAGGAGACTTTTTATGGCAGTGAAGTCAAAAATGTTTCGCAGCAGCTGCAGATAAACCTCAACTGAGTCTACGATCTCCACTACAAACACAGAGAAGGGATGATTAGAGCATAGTAGATTTCACTGTTTATACTGTAAAAGTCATTACAGTTATGCAGGTTGTCAAAGTACCTCTGAATGGTTTAAACTTGTTCTCCAGGTCAAAATCATGTCGTCCCGGCCTGGAGAGGTCAATTCGGAGATCGGGGCAAATAGCATACTCCTCAAGTGTCCGGCTCACTTGGTAGATCCTTTCCATCACTGTGTCTGGAGATGGACCTGCCGTACAAACAAAATGTAGAATTATACAGTATCTGGCAACTAAGTGTACACTTAGAGTTGTGTTGCGTTAAATTTATACTCTGACATCCTACTTTCCAGTTATGCCCCACTGAAGCTGTAATTCCAACTCATCAACTTGTTCGAACCTCATACTCAGAGTTCACAATCCAACATGGCTGCTCCCAGCAGCAACAGTAGTGAAAGCTGTAGTTAAAGTATTTTAGCGCTTGTCTTTTTTGTGTCCATTTTAATATATAATGCGCACTGCAATTTCCTACTGCTGTCTGTGAACATGTTGGGGCAGTATTTTTATGTGTGAAATACCACATGTGCTGTTTATCAGCTGGTGCTGCTAATACCATCTGGCAGATCTTGCTAACGACTGTCTACACTATGCTACAAACTGAGCAGTAAATTAAAACACAAATGTTCTGCATCTGTTTTCTTCCATAAGGTTTCTTTGATGGACCTTTTTTTCTGGAGCACTCTGGCCTCATTCAGTCACTGGGCTCCTAAGGGTCCTATCTCACTTAACTGCGACAGCTCGCGAACGGTATTTGCAAGGGAATTCACAAGACATTCGCTGGGTGTCACTATTCCCTCATGTGAGGTGCAGGGCTTTGCACGTGTCACTCCTGAATTTTGAACAGTTCACAGTTGGTGAGGCAACAAAGGTCCTCGCCACATATTCACAGGGCCATCATGGGCATCGTGAAGCCCTCTGAATGTAGTCTCCACGACTCAGTGATCTTTTAAGTGAACCAATAACATAACTCAGAAAAGCAAGTTCATTTAACTGCATGCTTCCTGAAGTTGAACAAAAAAAAAGATATTTTGCAGGAGGTTGCGTTACATTAACTTTACTTTTTAATAAGTCCCTTCAGCTTCTCCCTTACATCTTAGTCAGGGTCACCACAGACGGATCTGCATGTTGATTTGGCACAAGCTTTACATGGGGATGCCTTTCCTGACACAACTTCATTTTATACAGACAGGGGTGGGGTTTGAACCAGGAGCCTTCTGCACTGGAAATAAGCACAGTTAATTGCTTGGTCACCACCCCAGAGTACATCACTTTGCAACCTAAACCTACAGTTTAATAGGAGTCCACCTGGGGTAAATTCAGTTGATTGGACATGATTTGGAAAGACACACACCTGTCTACATATAATGTCCCACAGTTGATGGTGCATGTCAGAGTACAAACCAAGTATGAAGTCAAAGGAATTGTCTGTAGAACAGGACTGTTTTGAGGCACAAATCTAGGGAAGGGTACAGAAACATTTCTGCTGCTCTGAAGGTCCCAATGAGCACGGTGGCCTCCATCATCTGTAATTGGAAGCCATGTGGATCCAGCAGGACTCTTCCTAGAACTGGCCACCCATCTAAACTCAGGGGGATTGGGGAAGAAGAGCCTTAGTCGGGAGGTTTCCAAGAACCCGATGGTCACTCTGTCAGAGCTCCAGATGGAAGCCACTACTTAGTAAAAGGCACATGGCAGCCCGCCTGGAGTTTACCAAAAGGCACCTGAACGACTCTCAGACCATGAGAAACTAAAGTCTCTGGTCTGATGAGACAAAGATTGAACTTCTTAGTGTGAATGCCAGGCATCATGTTTGGAGGAAACCAGGCACCATCCCTACAATGAACCATGGTGATGGCAGAATCATGCTGTGGGGATGTTTTTCAGGATGATTTTCAGGAACTGGGAGACTAGTCAGGACTGAGGGAAAGATGAATGCAGCAATGTACAGTCATATCCTGGATGAAAACCTGCTCCAGAGCGCTCTTAACCTCAGACTGGGGTGACGGTTCATCTTTCAGCAGGACAATGACCCTAAGAACACAAGAGTGGCTTCAGGACAACTCTGTGAATGTCCCTGAGTGGCCCAGCCAGACTCCAGACCTGAATCTGACATCTCTGGAGAGATCTAAAAATGGCTATGCACCGACATTCCCCCTCCAACCTGCTGGAGCTTGTGAGGTGAAAAAAGGAATGAACAAACCTGCCCAAAGATAAGTGCGCCAAGCTTGTGGCATCATATTCAAGAAGACTTGAGACTAATTGCTGCCAAACGTGCATCAACAAAGTAAGGGTGTGAATACTTACGTACATGTGATTTCTTAGTTTTTTTTATTTTTAATAAATTAGCAAAAAAAAAAAACTTTTTCATGTTGTCATTATGGGGTGTTGTGAGTAGAATTATGAGGGGAAAAAATTAATTTACTCCATTTTGGAATAAGGTTGTAACATAACAAAATGTGGGGAAAAGTGAAGTGCTGTGAATACTTTTTCGATGCACTGTAAAAAGAGCAATCAATCCTCACCTCCATTTGCAACATTGAACTTGATTCCAAAGTCTCCACCGGGTCCTCCAGGGTAGTGACTGGCCGTGAGGATGATACCACCAATGGCTTTTATCTTCCTGATGATGCATGAAACAGCAGGTGTGGACAGGAGCCCATTGTGACCAATAACCAGACGACCAATCTGCACAGCACAGACATTAGTGAGGACCAACACAAACTGGACATCATCTGAGCTTGCTGTATGACGTACAGAAACTGTGGCTTTAATTCGACCCCATTGTGAAAGTGTCATCTTGTCACCACTGACTAATTTACAACTAATTTTTAATAAGCAAACAATGTGTCAAAAGAAGCTGGCTAACAGAGCTGCATGCACTCTCTCTTTACCCACACACTCACACTCATCTTCAACTGCTTAATCCAATTAAGGGTCGCGGGGGGGCTGGAGCCTATCCCAGCAGTCACAGAGAGTGAGGCAGGGTACACCCAGGACAGGACACCAGTCTATCACAGGGCCACAAACAGACAAAGAAACACATTCACACCCACTCACACACCTACGGACAATTTAAAGAGCCCAATCCACCTAACCTGCATGTCTTGGATGTGGGAGGAAACCGGAGCACCCGGAGAACATGCAAACTCCACACATAAAGTCCACAGGCGGGAAATGAACCCATGACCTCACTCAACAGTGCTAACCACTAAGTCACCATGCTGCCGCTCTCTCTACCCGAGACCATCAAATATAGCCATCAGGTATTGCGAAGGCTTTGCGTCTGTCCATCCATCCGTCTGCCCGTCTGTCTGTGCTCAGCATAAGTGCCGTCCTATTACAAGTACTACCAAAGTCTTGAAATTCACAGGGAACATTCTTGGGACACAGACCTTGGACAAGTTCAACGATGGATAAACTTGACCTATTTTAAGAGGTATTTTCTGTTTCAATCTGTTTGGAGGTTTTTCTTGTTTTTTTTTTTTGAGTGGTGGGGGTAACAGCCAATCAGAGTAGAGCTGACGTCATTGGCAGATCTGTCTAAAATCACTTCAGTTATGTATTTATATGACATGTTTTTCATATATTATGTAAAAACTAGCAAGACATAAACACTTCTAACAGTGAAAACGCTGTTTTTGGAACCTAATAACACCTCTAAAGTAATTTAGAAGACATTTCACTGACGTGTGCGTGATGACGTCACAGGCTGGTTCAGTTAGCTGCAAAACTGTTTCCTTTTTGTGCAAATATAACCTCTTTGTCATTTATTATGTAAAAGGTAGCGAGAAAGAAACACTTCTAAAACTGAAAACACTGTTTTTGGAACCTCAAAACACCTCTGAAGTTATTTAGAAGACCTTTGAGCGTGATGACGTCACAGGCTGGTTCAGCTAGCTGCAAAACTCTGTTTCGTTTATGCGTAAATATAACCTCTTTATCATTTATTATGTAAAAGCTAGTGAGAAATAAACACTTCTAAAACTGAAAACGTTGTTTTTGGAATCTAATAACACCTGTGGAGCAAAATTGTGGACATTAGCGTACATGCTAACTTTCGCTAACTCAAAGCTAATTTCTTATGAAGTTACATTTGTCTCAATCAAAAAATGAAGTGTGGAGGTGATATTTCTCCCGAATTAAAAAGTAAAAGCCCCCACATTCATGTCCATTCATGATGTCGAGATGACCCCCAAAGTCCACAAGGCTCACAACTACAGACACGAGGCTACTGCTTCAGTGATCCGCAACTGGCAAATTTTCGCGTCGGAGATAAATGCACGCAGCAATTAAACAGCAAGACATAACACACTTCTTCCCAAGTAAGTAAGTATTTTCCCACTCTAGAACCAAAAACACCGAACGGCTAACTCACCTTTGCTACGTTTTAGAGATCGTTACTTGAATGAGTGAGTCAGAAAAAGCGCGCACACCTCAGACACCGGGATGTTTTGATTCCTCTGCTGATCACAAGGACAGCTGGATCCGGTCGAGCTTGTGGTCGTTTGTAGACAAAACATCAATCTTTCCATTGGTACCAAGTATTAGCTTATTCGTGCTGATTACGAGAAATGGCGGCACAAAAACTACAGCAGTGATTCGGAACTGGCAATGATCCGGAACTGGGCAAGTGACTGTACCTGCAAATGCACATAACGTGATCTATAAATATTCCTTGATTTGCACAACTTCTGCTCTTGTCAAAAGCTCATACACACACATGCAACGCCTCATATTGTTTTTACCTGACTGATTGATAGAGGGGCTTTACTGAACATGTACAAATTGTACAGACAGTTGCCCAGTTCTGGATCACCTTTTTTTAAAGTCCCACTATATGGAGCCATAATGCAACTGAATATCCTTTATTGGGTATTGTTGTTTTGGGTATTTGGATGTTATCTAGCTGAAAAAGTCTGGATGGGGTAGCCCTTCTACTTAAAGTGTGAAGCAACATTATGTGTGATGAAATATTTGCCGGAAATGGATCACTTTGCCCGGTTCTGGATCAGGACACTCTGTGTCACTTTGGGGGCATTCCTGGCATCTGGCTGGAGCCCTTCTAATGCAGAATGATACACACTGTGCCCACAAAATGATATAAATTATACTTATTAAATGAGAATTTACTTAGTTTCTAAAGGCACTGTTATACGTTTTTACAAGCAAAAAATTAAGTGTGGAGGTGAGATTTCTCCAGAATGAAAAAGTAAAAGCCCCCACATTCATGTCCATTTGTGATTTTGAGATGACCCCCAAAGTACACATAGATCACAAGTACTGACACGAGGCTGCTGCTTCAGTGATCCGCAACCGGCAAATTTTCACGTCGGAGATAAATGCGTGCAGCAATTAAACAGCAAGATCTAACACACTGACATTTTCTACCCAAGTAAGTAAGTATTTTCCCACTCTAGAGCCAATGACACAGAATGGCTAACTCACCTTTGCTACTTAATAGAGAACGTTACTTTCCAACTTGCAGGAATGAGTGAGTGAGAAAAAGCGCACACACCGCAGACACCAGATGTTTTGATTCCTCTGCTGATCACAAGGACGGCTGGACCCGGTCGAGCTTCTGATTGTTTGTAGACAAAACATTAGTCTTTCCATTGGTACCAAGTATTAGCTTATTCGCGCTGATTAAGAGAAACGATGGCGCAAATACTACAGCAGTGATCCGGAACTGGGCAAGTGACTGTACATAAGACAATAGGATCTTAATAAGTAATTAAACAACTGCAAATTATAAAGAACATAATGCTCATACAGCCGAGGGTATTTTAGCATTGTGTTATATTAATAATTTATATGCCACTTTTAACATGCTAATTTTAAGAGCATCCAACAAATTCCCCATGTATCAGCCACTCAAAAGAAAAGTGTCCTCACTGGAGAGGAATTCAACCCTATGACATCAGTGTATCCTCCTAACATCCGGCGTGCTGCGTGTGTATGGAAACGGCTGTGACAGGGAAGGTGAGTGCCCAGTTCATGAGTAATTCTGCAGAAATCCATACACAGTGTGCCAGCAGGCTACAGAAATAAAAAAATAAAGTTTCTAATAAAATCTAAATCTTATTTTGTCAACACTGTAAAATGGAGCATTAAATCGGTTATTTGCTGGAGTATCTGCTACCCCAACCTGACAGTGTATCCCCAAAGAATAAAGCTTAGCTCAGGGGAGCCTAAATAAGGAGAGGGTGGAACATACGTTGGCAGGAAAAAAGAGCAGGATGGATGGAAGTGCTGATAAGGATGACATCAAGACAGTTTTGGCAGGGCCAGCAGAAAAACAAGCCAGTCCTAAAAACAAATTATATTCCCTTCAGATTTTCCTTTGGAGCCTTTCCAAACCAATCACAAAGATCCCAGACCAAGCGTTTTAAATGAGCTCTGGTGATTTTCCACCACCGCTCTCTCTCTTCCTATTTATTGGCTGCGGTTCAGATAAGTTCATATATAAGTTTTTAAAAGTGTCTCGTTTGAGCCCATCTGGATTGTTGAACTTTTTATTCTGCATGTGCTGCACTGAGATGTGCCATTCAGAATAATGATCCCAAAATGTATTCAGTGTATAAACAGTAAACATGAGTAAAAGGACAGCGACAGACAAACAATGACAGAGCCTCACATTTAAGTTTGCTAATCAATAATAAAAAAAAGTCTTTAACATCATTAAATACAGTGGGAACAATCATGGCTCACAGACAGAATGTTTTAGTTGTTAGACTAATGTGTAGTTTACCAAACTATGGGATTATAAAATCCCTAAATCAGAAGAAACTTTAATTTTTAGCTAAAACTTTCATAATTGCTTTGCTCATTTGGATCTTTTATTGTGCAATGACAATTTAGCTTCTTCTGGAACTACTGTTTTCCACCAGGCTTAGAACATGTGGGATAAGATGTGTTGCCAATATGTAAACCTGCGTTTGATTCCCTGCCACAGGACCTGTGTCAGTCACTGTCAGTCTCCTTTCCTGTTGCTTAATGTTGACAAATTGTGCCTTAACTGTATTTTTTCTGGCCGCCTGATTCCGTTTTCTTTTTCTGTCTGTCTGAGATGTGGCTGGATCCACGCGCTGGATCAGATCATTTCTGTAACAGAGGCGGAACGAACTCTGCTGCAGGAACTGATCCACCGAGTGATCTTAGACCTCAATAATTTTCAGCAGAAAAACTTAACCCTTTTATTTCCTGTTAATTATGTAATTTTTAAATGTTGATTTACTGTCTTAGTGTATTTAGAAATTGTTTAGCTTCTTGTTATCATATACACACTATTATCATTTTTATTATTATTAATCATCATCAGTATTATTATTATTATTCAATGTCAATGTCAAAATTTATTTATATAGCACATTTAATACAGAAAAACTGCCCAAAGTGCTGGACACACCCAAAAAATAATAATAATAATAAAAACACAGCAGGAACAAAATGGCTAAAATGATAATCACAACCAAATCAGGAATCGGCTAGCTTGAGTCGAAAGCCAGAGCAAACAAATGAGTTTTTAACCAAGACTTGAAGATGTTTAAAGACGGGGCCATACGGACATTCAAAGGAAGCCTGTTCCAGAGTCTCGGAGCTGCCACTGAAAATGCACGGTCTCCCCTGGTTTATTGTTATTTCTATTTTGTTATTAGATTTTTAAATGGACCACAATGGAAATAAGTGTTTTCACTTGCTTGTCATCCATGTATTTTTAATGTATTTACAATTATATTATGTACTTACATTGAACTTACTAAATAAAATCAGTCACGCACCCACGCTTTTAATATATAGATGATTTACTGCCCCCTGCTGGAATGGCATGTGAGTCCAGAATGTAATTATCACATTGTTCAGTGCTGTTAACTAATATCCATAGTTTCTCCAAAAATATTAGCCCTATCAATGTTCCGTTTTGGCAGAGTTCATCCTTTACCCAAAATACATAAGCATACCAAACGGAAAATGTCAGCTCTCTACAATTTGTCTGTGATCAAAGTTATACATACGCACACAGAGCTTTTTGTCTTTCCTGCATTCTGCCACAAGCAGGTGCTTTTAATTTTACACACCCACAAACAGAGATGTGGTGGAAGACATCAAACACACTACACTTTTCACTCATGGTAACACTAACATGACACTTAACTGACGAAACCAACTGAACTACAACAACACAATAAATCAATAACACTAACAACACTGTTAAATTAGCATGAACCACAATAACAACATTTAAAACCCCAAACTCTCTTGGTGCATTGCAGCACAATGTCCATTGTTCACTGTTGTTAGCCAATATTGCTAATTTCTCCAAAATTTTTTGCCCTATCAACTTTCTGTTTTCGCAGCATTCATCCTTGATCCAAAATACATAAACATACCAAATGGCAAATATCAGCTCTCCCCGGTTTCTCTGTGATTGAAGCCATGCACATGCACGCATACAGAGGCCTCTTGGTTTATATAATATAGATTGCAATCACGGGTGCAAATACACAGCTAGCTCAACCACTGTTGCAATAAATGTTACCAACCAAACTAAAGTCTCTTTCCACACATCCAAGAGCATGTCTACAGATTGTTAGACAGATAACAATCACTGTCTTCATAATTATTACAGTAGTGGGCAACATTACACAGAACATTTAACTACTATTTCAATATTCACAAGTACAAGTAAATTCTTTTCACTTCTCACTAATTCCTCTTTCCAAAAACAAAAAAAACAAAAAACAAAAAAGAAATCAGGAAACCTAAAGAAATTGTTTCAATTGTGAACACTCAGATTTATTAAGTTTGTCTAACTAAGTTAATAATTTGGAATAAATATTACTTACAACAGGGGATGGAAACTGCCCGGCAAACCCCCCAGGTATTTTCATATAATTCTTTCCACAAATATACTGATAAGAAACTATTTTTTTCATCTCATAACACTCAAACAAATTAAGTTTGTCTAAACTGAAAAGTTGGCATAAATGTTACTTGTTAAGTTCATTTGGCTTGCTGTATGCTTTTAGGAAATTTGACTCAGTCAGTTTAAGTTTACTCAACTTTCTGAAGTTGTCCAAATGTTCCTGTGTTGAACTTATTGTCTGGTGGTCATTCTGTCAGTAAGTCAGACTCTGGACATGTATGTTTGAATGAGTGAAGTGGTTTCTGACAGCACCGGGACTCCTCGGATCTTCCTCACCCCGTTGGCCGCAGACATCTGCACGACGACCTCGATGGCGGTTCGGCTGAAGTACCGTCCGTCGCTGCCCACCACCATGGTGCAGCCCTGTCTGTCCCGCAGGTCGATGGAGGACAACACGCTCTGGATGTAATTCTGCAGGTAATTCTTCTTCCCTTCGAACACCGCCGTCTTCCTGCGCAGTCCGCTGGTACCGGGCCGCTGGTCGTCGAACGGGGCCGTTTGGACCGTCAGCACGGGGATGGGAGTCGTCTCCATCCTCCTCGTCCTAATCCAGCAGGAGGATGAAAGAGCCTGAACAGTTCTGGGACGATCGGTGACAGCAGTCAGCGTGTCTCCCCTTTACTGACTTGTGCGCACGCAAAGAGCGCAACTCTGCGGGAGGACAACCCCCCCTGACCCCTAATAAGACCGACCAACTGTCAGTTAGAAAAGAAAGAAAGAAATAGCAGGGAGGGACAGGAACTTACAAGACCTTCAATCAGCTGAGCTTAAACCAAAAATAGACCTTTGACTTGTGTCCACTGCGCAACCGGACACTCTGCTGTCCGACAAAAGCGCAACGGACCAAAGCGCACGCACCCTGTGGAGTCCAAAAATTGTTTTAGGATCCGCTACTTTTACGCCCCTCTCTATCTCTCTCTCTCTCTCCCTCTCCCTCACTGATTATGAAGTAAAAACCGAAGCACAGTAACATTTCTTTGTTTTTGTATTTATTTAAGTACCGAGCCGCACCATTCTGGATCCTTCAGCAACTCTGCATAAGTTTGGTAAACAGCGCCGCTTTGAGGCCAAAAAAAAAAGAAAAAGAAAAAAAAGAATGGAAGTTCAGACCGAGGATCCACAGGAAGCATTCTGACGTTCATTCCACAATAAAAGAATTTATTAAATATTGTCGAAGTTAAAATTCACACTAATATTTAATAAAAGTTCAGATTGTTAATAATAATATTAATGGTGGGGGTGGCATTTGTAGTATTTGTAGTATTTGTGGCATTTTGTTGTTGTTTATGTACTAGTGACACCAGATCAAATTCCTTGTATGTGAGAACTTACTTGGCAGTAAATTAGATTATGATTCTAACATGATCTAAACATTCACATTAAATCTGCCAAACAAAACAGAACTAACAAAAGCGATTGTTAAAAATCATAATCATCACCAAATTCTGACAGGACACAAATGCAAATATGAGAAAACATACAGACAGCAGAGATTCAGCAATTTAGAATCTATTAAATTTATCAGCAACTATTTTAATAATTGATAATGCATTTTCAGTCGTTTAAAAAATCCAAATGCTCTGACTTCAACTTCTTAAATGTGAATTTTATTTATTTTATTTATTTTTTTTTTTTACTTTTACAGTAAACTGAATAGTTTTTGCCTGCAGAGAAAAGACGTTTGAAGGCATAATCTTGGTCTCTGGATTCACCTTTTCCTGAACTCAATTAACCGGCCGATTATTTACTCGATTAATCGAGAATACTTGCATCCCAAATCAGGATAGAAGCTGCGTTCCTTTCGGCTGCTCCCTTGTTTTCACTCGAGGTCACCACATCAGTTGATGGCGGGGGACAGACAGACTGAAAGCAATTTTTTTAAATTACTTATGGTGGAGCTACTAAAATCATTGGTAGTATGGATGGGGGGGCAGAGGAGCTGATATAAGATTTTCAGCTGTAAAGGAAAATATACCAATTTTCCCCCATTATCATCCTTTTTTTGGGGGGGGTTTGGGGGGGGGGTCTAGCTTCTGTTTTAATCTTATAAGAAATGCACTTTTCAATATATAAGTCCGATCAACAGTAGGGGGGTTTTAATTGTGTTAACATAAACAAAAAGGACAAATTTTAATAATAAGGAAATGATCTTGAACACTTGCTGTTGCGAAAAACATCTTGTTTTTGCATGTGTGTGTGTGTGTGTGTGTGTGTGTGTGTGTGTGTGTGTGTGTGTGTGTGTGTGTGTGTGTGTGTGTGTGTGTGTGTGTGTGTGTGTGTGTGTGTAGAAACTCAAGATAGATAGATCATTTGACACTAACAAGAAGAATTTTTATCATATTGTTCACTTGTTCACAAAATAATTTCCTTCGGGATTAATAAAGTTCTTTCTTATTCTTTACCAACAGGAGCTCTCAGAGACATTATCTGATCAACACAGACAGAAAAACCACACTGATAGTTTAGAAACATTTATTTTTAACATGTTAATAAAAATACATAAACATTAACAAAGCATGCACAAACGTTTTACAAATATATTATCGCTCTTCATATTTACACATTTTTTCCAACGTCAGATGTCCAAAAGGCACATAAATATCATGCAATCTTAATATTTCTTTAAGAAATGAGCACAGTTAATATGTGTTGACGTAAAATCCACACACACAGACGCTGTAAAGTTTTCCAGACTTCAGCGTGGTCGGGAAGAGAGTTTGCGCTGTTCCTCTGGAGCAGTGTGCGCCGTGGCACCGCGGCAAAACGGCGTCCTTGGAGCCTGCGAGAGCGCTGGTACCAACCAGGCTGCAGTAAGACCTTGACACGAGATGGCGGTAACCCAGAACGCTCTGTGGGTTTAGATTCTGTGGGTTTATTTGAGACGGTTTACTCATGATGCTGTCGATGCTGAACGAACACTTTGCCTGTGCGTCAAGCTTTGGCTCAGTTGCGCAAAGTTGCGCTCCCACCACGTCTTTCGGCCCGTTGGACTTGCTGTGACTTTGTAGTGACAGGTAATAAGAGTGCGGCGCCGCAAGCCCCTCTGGGAGTGGCAGGCACCGGATTTGAGGGCTGATTTGACTTTGGAGAGTGTATGGTTGCGCATACGGCCGGTAGCATGTGAAGTTTGAGTAAAACATCATTCCATCTTTACCAAACTCGGGCGGGTTTCTCTTGAAGCGCTTCCTGCGCCGAAGGAAACTACCGTTATCGAACATGTCCTCTGAAGCAGGATCCAGAGACCAGTAGTTACCTTTGCCAGGGTTCCCGGGCTCCCTCGGGATCTTGATGAAGCAGTCGTTTAAGGACAAATTATGGCGGATTGAGTTCTGCCAAGCGGGGAATTTGTCTCTGTAGTAGGGGAACTTGTTGCTGATAAAGTCACAGATGCCGCTCAGGGTCAGCTTCTTCAGCGGGCTCTGCAGGATCGCCATGGTGATGAGGGCGATGTAGGAGTAAGGAGGCTTCACAGAACTGCTCTGGGCTTTCGTGGATGCGGAGAAGCTGTTGTCACTCTCGCCAGAAGAGTCGAACTCGGTACCGGACTCTGCTGAGAAGGCCGGGTCCATGTTGGATTCCTGATTCTTGTGCGCAGACGCCCCGTGGTCCACTGCATCGGTCTCATCCTCTTCCAGAGACAGAGCGGCGTGTTGTGATGCTTCAGAGTCACCGGAGAGAGTCATGGCGCAGCGTGGAGGGGTCACGGAGTGCCGCGTCAAACCGTGCGTAAAAACCAAAGGCCCCTGTTCGTGCGTAAAAGCGCATGTGTCACCTACTGCTCCTCCAGTCTTGTGGCCTGTATGAAGTGGTCGTGGGGGCTGCGGATTTATATCAGGCGCTGCCCTGCAGGCCAAACCCATCCACCCTCACGGCCTATCAGAGGGGCCCATCCCGCGGGGAGCAAGTGGAGGCAAGTGGGGGCTCGAGGAACCAAGTGTATATGAAGAGGGTAATATATGTGTAGCAAGAAAATCTTCTGCCGCACAATATTAGTGTGCACTTTGGCATTCTGGTTTGCGCAGTAAGTGTACTTTACGCATTTCTCATTGATAAATCAGGAAGGTTGGTTTGATTCTTTACATTGTCAAACCATTAGCACAGTCCGTGCGTTTTGGAATTTTAAAACAAACCCGTCGGAGTCGGGTTGGTTTAAATGGTCACCTCTAAATGCCCGCGGGGGCGTGACCATGAAAATGGCCGCGGCGTCCCGCAGGCCGCAGAGAAAAGGAGGCCAAACCGCCGCCTTAACGAGACCATCAGCATCAAAATCGAGAAGGAAACGGCTCAGCTGCGCAGTGCGCTCTGGATCCCACGGTCACCCCCATATCATCTCCATTACAAATGACCTGTGGGAAAAACACGCCCATTTCCTCACCTGACCGCGGGCGTGTGCGTCTCACATGACTGTAGAATAAATAACAAATGACACTTTAATTCAACGCTGTAACGTGGGATTTTTTTTTAACCAAATGCGCCAGTTCAGTAGTCCAAAATAGTTTTTTGTGTGTATTTATTTAGCTTAAAAAGTTAGTTATTACAGATCAACAGATTAAAATGCATTAAAAGAAATCAAATAATACAAATTGCTGTAACATTAATATGTATTAATGTTCATTCATCTTCATTCATTCATTCATCTTCTACCGCTTAATCCAGTTATGGGTCGCGGGGGGGCTGGAGCCTATCCCAGCAGTCATAGGGCGTGAGGCGGGGTACACCCAGAACAAGGCGCCAGTCTGTCACAGGGCCACAAACAGACAAACAAACACAGACCCACCCACACACACACAACTATGGACAATTTAAAGAGTCCAATCCACCTAACCTGCATGTCTTTGGATGTGGGAGGAAACCGGAGAACCCGGAGGAAACCCAGGCAAACACAGGGAGATCATGCAAACTCCACACAGAAAGGCCACGGGAATTGAACCCACGACCTTCTCACTGTGAGGCATCAGTGCTAACCACTAAGCCCCCGTGCTGCTGTATTATTAATGTATTTATTTTAATTGTCCAATAAAATCTTTCACAGAAGAAAACACTCACTGCAAAGCTTCAAAAATATTTAGTTTTTTCTTTCAGTACTATAACAGTGAATTTAATAAACTATGCTCAGTGGGGGCAGTAATTAAAAGATTTAGCGACAAAAAGAGAACATTTAAGAGAATGATTAGTCGTTCATCATTTATTAAGCAACACCTGTATCCAGCATTTGATTTGCTGCTTTCCCCCTTTTTTCCTGTGCATTTCATTGTAAATGAAGCAAAGACAAGTAATTTGAAAGTATCATCCAGAGCTTGTAGAAAACTTCAACCATTTTATCTCATAATTTAAACAATCAAATCACAGATTAATCAATAATTAAAATAATCATAGTTGCAAATGTAAACAAATTCAAATTAATAATAATAATTCCTTACATTAAGGAAAAGTGGGCTATCAACTGTAGAAAAACCATCTTCAGTGATGGGATGTAAACGTCTTCTTCACACTTCTTGGAGGCTTTTCTTTTTTTTTTTTTGTTTGCCACTTCCACACAAAGGCACAGCACCTCTGTTGTTATGGTGATAGTCTGCAGTTAAACCTAACCAACAAAAAATTTTCTCTTGTTTTTTTGTAGGGTGTGTGTGGGGGGTACCCTAATTCAGATACACTGGGAATCACAAAACATTGTTCAGAAGAGCTTTATTTTCAATAAAAATACAAGATTAGTTAAGTCAGAAAAGTGACATTCACACAGTTTAGTCATCCCAGATTTGATGTGCATCATTTAGCAAAATAGTGAGTTGCCCAACATTTAAAAATAAATATTTTAAGAAGCAATAAAAATGCTGTTTAAGTTGAAACAATATTCCAAATGTGAAACTATTATATTGATGAAGACTTCACAGTAATCACAGCAGTCCTCCCACATCCAGCTGGCTTGATGGCAACTGTTAACCAATAAAGAGATGAGAAAACATCTGGCTAGCTGTTCTCTGCCTTCTGCACCACTGTGGAGACGAACTCTTCCTGCAGAATGTCCTTGTCCAAGTTTCTTCCTAAACAGCAAACAGGAGACACATGTAAGCAGCACGGACACAGTATATGCCCGCACGCTGACACAAGTGTGTCGAGGCGTCAGCACAGCCAAGCAACACTCAACCTACACACTGACAAGAAATACGGGTAGTCAACAGGCGTAAAGGGTTTTGATGGAGTGACGTGCACTCCTCTGCACTCTCAAGCTCGTATTGTGTTGCACAGGGGAAGAGCCTGATTGGTTGAATTTATCATTGTGGTGGCTCGAGGAACCTACGTGCACTACCCCATCCCCATCCCCGTAGAGACGGTGCCTGCTCCCAGACCACCAATAACCAGCAAAAATCTATTTAAGCATAAAAATTCAAAAAGAAAAAATAATATAGCACCTTCAACTGCACCACAGACTAAAACAGTTAAATGTGGTCTATTAAACATTAGATCTCTCTCTTCTAAGTCCCTGTTAGTAAATGATATAATAATTGATCAACATATTGATTTATTCTGCCTTACAGAAACCTGGTTACAGCAGGATGAATATGTTAGTTTAAATGAGTCAACACCCCCGAGTCACACTAACTGTCAGAATGCTCGTAGCACGGGCCGGGGCGGAGGATTAGCAGCAGTCTTCCATTCCAGCTTATTAATTAATCAAAAACCCAGACAGAGCTTTAATTCATTTGAAAGCTTGACTCTTAGTCTTGTCCATCCAAATTGGAAGTCCCAAAAACCAGTTTTATTTGTTGTTATCTATCGTCCACCTGGTCGTTACTGTGAGTTTCTCTGTGAATATTCGGATCTTTTGTCTGACTTAGTGCTTAGCTCAGATAAGATAATTATAGTGGGTGATTTTAACATCCACACAGATGCTGAGAATGACAGCCTCAACACTGCATTTAATCTATTGATAGACTCGATTGGCTTCGCTCAAAATGTAAATGAGTCCACCCACCACTTTAATCATACCTTAGATCTTGTTCTGACTTATGGTATGGAAATTGAAGACTTAACAGTATTCCCTGAAAACTCCCTTCTGTCTGATCATTTCTTAATAACATTTACATTTACTCTGATGGACTACCCAGCAGTGGGGAATAAGTTTCATTATAGTAGAAGTCTTTCAGAAAGCGCTGTAACTAGGTTTAAGGATATGATTCCTTCTTTATGTTCTCCAATGCCATATACCAACACAGTGCAGAGTAGCTACCTAAACTCTGTGAGTGAGATAGATGATCTCGTCAATAGTTTTATATCCTCATTGAGGACAACTTTGGATGCTGTAGCTCCTCTGAAAAAGAGAGCCTTAAATCAGAAGTGCCTGACTCCGTGGTATAACTCGCAGCTCGCAAACTCGCAGCTTAAAGCAGATAACCAGTAAGTTGGAGAGGAAATGGCATCTCACTAACTTAGAAGATCTTCACTTACCCTGGAAAAAGAGTCTGTTGCTCTATAAAAAAAAAAGCCCTCCGTAAAGCTAGGACATCTTACTACTCATCACTAATTGAAGAAAATAAGAACAACCCCAGGTTTCTTTTCAGCACTGTAGCCAGGCTGACAAAGAGTCAGAGCTCTATTGAGCCGAGTATTCCTTTAATAGTAATGACTTCATGACTTTCTTTGCTAATTAAATTTTAACTATTAGAGAAACAATTACTCATAACCACCCCAAAGACATATCGTTCTCTTTGGCTGCTTTCGGTGATGCCGGTATTTGGTTAGACTCTTTCTCTCCGATTGTTCTGTCTTGAGTTATTTTCATTAGTTACTTCCTCCAAACCAACATGTCTATTAGACCCTATTCCTACCAGGCTGCTCAAGAAAGCCCTACCATTAATTAATGCTTTGATCTTAAATATGATCAATCTATCTTTATTAGTTGGCTATGTACCACAGGCTTTTAAGGTGGCAGTAATTAAACCATTACTTAAAAAGCCATCACTTGACCCAGCTATCTTAGCTAATTATAGGCCAATCTCCAACCTTGCTTTTCTCTCAAAAATTCTTGAAAGGGTAGTTGTAAAACAGCTAACTGATCATCTGCAGAGGAATGGTCTATTTGAAGAGTTTCAGTCAGGGTTTAGAATTCATCATAGTACAGAAACAGCATTAGTGAAGGTTACAAATGATCTTCTTATGGCCTCAGACAGTGGACTCATCTCTGTGCTTGTTCTGTTAGACCTCAGTGATGCTTTTGATACTGTTGACCATAAAATTTTATTACAGAGATTAGAGCATGCCATAGGTATTAAAGGCACTCCGCTGCGGTGGTTTGAATCATATTTATCTAATAGATTACAATTTGTTCATGTAAATGGGGAATCTTCTTCACAGACTAAGGTTAATTATGGAGTTCCACAAGGTTCTGTGCTAGGACCAATTTTATTCACTTTATACATGCTTCCCTTAGGCAGTATTATTAGACAGCATTGCTTAAATTTTCATTGTTACGCAGATGATACCCAGGTTTATCTATCCATAAAGCCAGAGGACACACACCAATTAGCTAAACTGCAGGATTGTCTTACAGACATAAAGACATGGATGACCTCTAATTTCCTGCTTTTAAACTCAGATAAAACTGAAGTTATTGTACTTGGCCCCACAAATCTTAGAAACATGGTGTCTAACCAGATCCTTACTCTGGATGGCATTACCCTGACCTCTAGTAATACGGTGAGAAATCTTGGAGTAATTTTTGATCAGGATATGTCATTCAATGCGCATATTAAACAAATATGTAGGACTGCTTTTTTGCATTTGCGCAATATCTCTAAAATTAGAAAGGTCTTGTCTCAACTAATTCATGCATTTATTTCCTCTAGGCTGGACTATTGTAATTCATTATTATCAGGTTGTCCTAAAAGTTCCCTGAAAGGCCTACAGTTAATTCAAAATGCTGCAGCTAGAGTACTGACAGGGACTAGAAGGAGAGAGCATATCTCACCCATATTGGCCTCTCTTCATTGGCTTCCTGTTAATTCTAGAATAGAATTTAAAATTCTTCTTCTTACTTATAAGGTTTTGAATAATCAGGTCCCATCTTATCTTAGGGACCTCATAGTACCATATCACTCCAATAGAGAGCTTCGCTCTCAGACTGCAGGCTTACTTGTAGTTCCTAGGGTTTGTAAGAGTAGAATGGGAGGCAGAGCCTTCAGCTTTCAGGCTCCTCTCCTCTGGAACCAGCTCCCAATTTGGATCAGGGAGACAGACACCCTCTCTACTTTTAAGATTAGGCTTAAAACTTTCCTTTTTGCTAAAGCTTATAGTTAGGGCTGATTCAGGTGACCCTGAACCATCCCTTAGTTATGCTGCTATAGACTTAGACTGCTGGGGGTTCCCATGATGCACTGAGTGTTTCTTTCTCTTTTTGCTCTGTATGCACCACTCTGCATTTAATCATTAGTGATTGATCTCTGCTCCCCTCCACAGCATGTCTTTTTCCTGGTTCTCTCCCTCAGCCCCAACCAGTCCCAGCAGAAGACTGCCCCTCCCTGAGCCTGGTTCTGCTGGAGGTTTCTTCCTGTTAAAAGGGAGTTTTTCCTTCCCACTGTCGCCAAGTGCTTGCTCACAGGGGGTCGTTTTGACCGTTGGGGTTTTTCCGTAATTATTGTACGGCTTTGCCTTGCAATGTGAAGCACCTTGGGGCAACTGTTTGTTGTGATTTGGCGCTATATAAATAAAATTGATTTGATTTGATTTGGTCAGGTGACAGGCTTCAAACACTACAAAATGAGAGAGAAAATAAGAGTGGACTGATGTTGACATGAAACATAAGGAAATGAAGATAGGCTCTAGTCCCTCAAGACCCTTAACTGGAATAAGCAAGTTTAGAAAATAGCCACCTGTGCCCATCCTCCATGGGCACAGGTGGTTGTGGGGATGTTTCAGGAAGGGCATCTGGCATAAAACTTGTGCCAAATCAACATGCAGATCCATATGCGGGGACCCCGAAAGAACTTACTATTTAATAGTGAAATTGTATCAGCTCTAGTCCACTCACTTACTACATTCTGAAACCAAGGAGGCGGCTCAGCACCACCAGTTCTATGATATAAGCGGGTAATCTATGATAACAGACTTTAAAAAACTTTTCTTCTGCTCAATGTGGTGATGTGCATCTAAGGAGGCAGGCAGACACGCAACTGCCTGCACAGTTGAGTTGAGTTGTAGAATGGGAGGCAGAGCCTTCAGCTTTCAGGCTCCTCTCCTGTGGAACCAGCTCCCAATTCAGATCAGGGAGACAGACACCCTCTCTACTTTTAAGATTAGGCTTAAAACTTTCCTTTTTGCTAAAGCTTATAGTTAGGGCTGGATCAGGTGACCCTGAACCATCCCTTAGTTATGCTGCTATAGACATAGACTGCTGGGGGGTTCCCATGATGCACTGTTTCTTTCTCTTTTTGCTCTGTATGCACCACTCTGCATTTAATCATTAGTGATCGATCTCTGCTCCCCTCCACAGCATGTCTTTTTCCTGGTTCTCTCCCTCAGCCCCAACCAGTCCCAGCAGAAGACTGCCCCTCCCTGAGCCTGGTTCTGCTGGAGGTTTCTTCCTGTTAAAAGGGAGTTTTTCCTTCCCACTGTAGCCAAGTGCTTGCTCACAGGGGGTCGTTTTGACCGTTGGGGTTTTACATAATTATTGTATGGCCTTGCCTTACAATATAAGGCGCCTTGGGGCAAGTGTTTGTTGTGATTTGGTGCTATATAAAAAAAAATTGATTGATTGATTGACAGTAAGGTGGAGATTGCACCTACGTGCACTACTGCCTCCACATATCTGCAGACAGGACACTAAACCCATTAAGGCCAAATACACACTTTAAACAAACACACATATGTTGCATTGGGTTTTCAGGGGTAGCTAAAAAAGTTTACAAGTTTCCCCTATTGTTATATAGGCCCAGGCAGTCATTGTAGTCCATTATGTTGACCTATAGAAGGGATCGCTGTTGTTGTTTACTTCCACCTTTCCCACGCATGCGCACACAGATCAGTAGGCAGAAAAGTCCAGACTCCAAGCAGATGCAGTGGGAAAATGCACAGGAAGAGGACTTCAGACTACGTGTCAACTCTTGATCCCGAAGATCGAAAGCGATATTGTGAGAAATTTTGTCTGATCTCTTTCTGCTGTCTGGTCCTGTCTCTGTGGGTTGAGTGCAGCAGCAGGACATCATTGAAGTTCAGGAACTTTTTAAACACGGTCCAAAAAAGACACACTTGCACAGTCCGGCTGGTGTGCACATCCGTGCTTCAGGCTGCAGTTCACCTGTGCTGAGAGTCAATACAGCAGGTGTGTGTGTTTGTGCAAGGTAGAAAAAATGATGGAGGAAAAAACAACAAGCCAAAGCTTTCTCTTTGACCAAAAAAAAAAAAAAAAAAACCCACCACAAGGAGGTGGCTGCTTTAATTATATACACTCGGACGTTGATTATATACACCTGTGTGGCTCATATGACTTCTCAAAAATAAAATAAAAAAACACAAGATCCACAAACACAAAATCAACCCATCCATAACAATTTGAGAGCATATGTATGTGTGTGTGTGATGTATGTATTCATACATTTATACATTTTAACAACCTGAAAGCCCCCAGACCAGCCAGCACTGAACCATGGGTTCCTGGACAGTCGCCTCTGTGTTTCTTCTCTCTGGTTTTATTTCTTCCACGGCTCACAGTCATTTTGAAGCCAGTGAGTCCAACTTTTCACTTTGTGTTCATCCATTTGTCTGCAAAATTGCTCTTTTGTGCATGTTAAACTGTGCTTGATTTCAAAAGAATGAACCGAAAATAAGATCGTAGTTATTTTGCAGCCCTCATAATAACTTCAATCACATCGTATCGCCTAAATGTGTAGCTGCACAGAGAAACCAAAGGAAAAAAAAATACAGAGGGGGAGGTTTGTTTTTAATGTGATGAGTTTGAACACATGGTGAGCTCATGTGATCCCATCTTCCACCTGTACTGGACACAATTCTGAGCCAAACCACATCCGATACTTGAGACTAAATGCTTGCCATCCATCTGGATGTGATGTTTTTTATGCATGGTGCTGATCTGTCATGGATCACAAAGTGCGCAGAGTCAGTGGCTGCAGAAGTTGTTTTCTGCCTACCGGTGTGGCGATTCCTTCTGTAGTCCCGCAATTTTTAAATGTAATTACATTCAACCCACATTTACACTCTTAGTAATTCAACTTTCTTTTGCATTTCTTTGAAACGGGACATCATTCTCTGATAACTCACATTCTTTTTTTGAAAAAACAGCAACAAAGAAGTTCCTCCTCTGTGATTCCAATCCCAGAGTTCTGACTGGACACCTCTGACATACATGGGTTGGGCACATACCCTCATTTGGGGTTTTTGTGGTGTTATTTCTGGTATTTCACTCTTCTTCTGAATGTGTACTAATTTACTCACATGTGGACTTCAGTATTTTAACACACAGAATTATCTGGATTTATGCACATTTGCTGAATCTGATGTGTACTACAAAAAATTTAAATTGTGAGAGGCGTTGCCTGCTATTGTTTGTCTTAACTAAAGTTGGCTAACGATTTCTTCAAAACAGATTTAAACATGACTTTAAAAAATATTTTGTTGAGAAGAAGAGAAGAAGATCACAATCACAGTTGTTGGGGTAACACTGGTATCTCAGAAAGAAAAATGAATATCATTTAAAGACTTTTATAGTTAAATCTGGAGGGGGAAATGCATTTTAGTGAGTTTGGAGCTTATTTTAGGTGGGAAATGTTTGTGTGTGCATATACCAATAAAGACCAGCCTGTTGGTCCGTGCACTCCCATCCCAAAGTTGTGGAGTTTCAGTCAATTCGTAGAGCTCGTGGACCCCCTGCAGCATCACTTGTTGGGCTTTACCTACAAATGATACTAAACCCTGAAAACACAGACACAGTCAAAGTAAAACATTAACCGAAACTCCACGGAGCATTTGAAAACAATACAGAAGATAAAGGAGCCCTTATTGATGACGGCTGCCACTGATTGTGTTTGACATTACCTTTAACCGGATGACGGTCATGGGTTTCCCCTCTTTGTTTTTCAACACCTTTTCCCAAAGGAGATTCTGAAACCATGGAAAATGAGAAATTTACATTCCAAATGGTTGAATTAGAGCCCAATTAATGACAAAAATTGGGTTTACAAATGGCAAAGTGTGAATAATGTAAGGTGTGTGCACCTGGATAAACATGTTCAAAGCATCCTCAGAGAGATCTCCAGCTACTTCAAATGTCACAGTTAGAATGGTCTGCGGATGACATGAACCGCATCAAATGGGTTTCAACTTTTATATGTAGATTTTTTTTTATTACTTAAGTTAATCCTTTTGTTTTCTTTAACCATCATATTCTACAGATACTAGAAATTAAAAACAAGTATTTCTCAGTCTTGATAAGATTTTGATGATGATGATGATGATAACTATTTACTGTATATAGCATCTTGCAAGCAACCATTATCAGGTGTTTTACAAAAACATAATGCATCACATAAAAACAATTCCAACATAAACTAAAGCGCTCAGAGAGCACATACCTCTGCCAACACTTTACACACATCTCTGTAGTAGTTAGAGAACTGCACAATAACTAGTAAACAGATTTTTTGAAACTTGGTGAAAAGGTGGGGTATGGGCCAAAGGGGAAAAAAATAGTTTTGGAGTTGATTTGATTAAAAAGGCAGATCCAAGAGCCCCCACCCTTTCCCCCCACTTTCTTTAACATTAAGATAGGGTATTTTTCAGCACAGATTTTTCTGAAAAATTCAGTTTCTCAAGAGATAATGTAGATATTAACACTCGACATATGCTTAATTTTTTATTTTCAGAAAGGTGTGTGTGTTATGCCTGGAAGACTTCACCAACAACAATAATTATAATAATAATTCCAGTCCTGCAATGCTAAAGAAAGTGATGTAAAATTCCTGGACAAATCCTCTTCATCAGATCTGCTCAAAAACCTAATGGTTTCTTCTTTGGCCCATACCCTACCCTGTCACCAAGTTCCAAGAAAATCGGTTCAGTACTTGTATAATCTTGCTAACAGTCACACAAATGGGACAGATGGGCAAAAAGGAACAATGAATACAACATTATACAACCCCTGGCTAAAATTATGGAATCACCGGCCTCGGAGGATGTTTATTCAGTTGTTTAATTTTGTAGAAAAAAAAGCAGATCACAGACATGACACAAAACTAAAGTCATTTCAAATGGCAACTTTCTGGCTTTAAGAAACACTATAAGTAATCAAGAAAAAAAAATTGTGGCAGTCAGTAATGGTTACTTTTTTAGACCAAGCAGAGGGAAAAAATATGGAATCACTCAATTCTGAGGAATAAATTATGGAATCACCCTGTACATTTTCATCCCCAAAACTAACACCTGCATCAAATCAGACCTGCTCGTTTGTCTGCATCTAAAAAGGAGTGATCACACCTTGGAGAGCTGTTGCACCAAATGGACTGACATGAATCATGGCTCCAACACGAGAGATGTCAATTGAAACAAAGGAGAGGACTATCAAACTCTTAAAAGAGGGTAAATCATCACTCAATGTTGCAAAAGATGTTGGTTGTTCACAGTCAGCTGTGTCTAAACTCTGGACCAAATACAAACAACATGGGAAGGTTGTTAAAGGCAAACATACTGGTAGACCAAGGAAGACATCAAAGCATCAAGACAGAAAACTTAAAGCAATATGTCTCAAAAATCGAAAATGCACAACAAAACAAATGAGGAACGAATGGGAGGAAACTGGAGTCAACGTCTGTGACCGAACTGTAAGAAACCGCCTAAAGGAAATGGGATTTACATACAGAAAAGCTAAACGAAAGCCATCATTAACACCTAAACAGAAAAAAACAAGGTTACAGTGGGCTAAGGAAAAGCAATCGTGGACTGTGGATGACTGGATGAAAGTCATATTCAGTGATGAATCTCGAATCTACATTGGGCAAGGTGATGATGCTGGAACTTTTGTTTGGTGCCGTTGCAATGAGATTTATAAAGATGACTGCCTGAAGAGAACATGTAAATTTCCACAGTCACTGATGATATGGGGCTGCATGTCAGGTAAAGGCACTGGGGAGATGGCTGTCATTACATCATCAATAAATGCACAAGCTTACGTTGATGTTTTGGACACTTTTCTTATCCCATCAATTGAAAGGATGTTTGGGGATGATGAAATCATTTTTCAAGATGATAATGCATCTTGCCATAGAGCAAAAACTGTAAAAACATTCCTTGCAAAAAGACACATAGGGTCAATGTCATGGCCTGCAAATAGTCCGGCTCTTAATCCAACTGAAAATCTTTGGTGGAAGTTAAAGAAAATGGTCCATGACAAGGCTCCAACCTGCAAAGCTGATCTGGCAACAGCAATCAGAGAAAGTTGGAGCCAGATTGATGAAGAGTACTGTTTGTCACTCAAGTCCATGCCTCAGAGACTGCAAGCTGTTATAAAAGCCAGAGGTGGTGCAACAAAATACTAGTGATGTGTTGGAGCATTCTTTTGTTTTTCATGATTCCATAATTTTTTCCTCAGAATTGAGTGATTCCATATTTTTTTTCCCTCTGCTTGGTCTAAAAAAGTAACCGTTACTGACTGCCACAATTTTTTTTCTTGATTTCTTATAGTGTTTCTTAAAGCCAGAAAGTTGCCATTTGAAATGACTTTAGTTTTGTGTCATGTCTGTGATCTGCTTTTTTTCTACAAAATTAAACAACTGAATGAACATCCCCCGAGGCCAGTGATTCCATAATTTTTGCCAGGGGTTGTACATGACAACTTGGGTGAAAAAGCACTGTATGAGAATATCTGGGCTCTGCAATTACAAAATTTACTCCTAAAACTAGAAAAACATATTTAGTCTTTCAATAGTTAGGGAATGTAACACTGGTGTCACTAACAACAGTCATCTCCTCTGTGAGTCTTGTTACTATAAACACCACAATATTAAAACCCGCAATTTCCTGTAGTTTGGACAGTTCAGATTGGTTTAAACTTTAGGAACTTTCAAGACAAGTGTTTTTATGACAGAGGTGGTGGCCAGTTTTTACACAGAAGCTGATGACTGTGTTTCACACCTGAAACCAGGCAATGACACTCAGCACGAGCGCGCGCACACACACACACACACACACACACACACACCCTGCTGCCTCCACAACAGTTAAAGGCCACTTTGCACATATTTGGGGTTTTGTGTTGAAGTGTAAAGGCCACACACTTCCTTGTCACATGGTATAACAACAGAAAAACAGCATTCTCATTAACATGAAAAAAGCAACGTGGGGAAGGCGGGGCGTGAGGGAGGTGTAGGAAGGTCGGAGGAGAGATTCATGTGGGAAAGAAAACGTGGCGCAAACAGACAACAATGCCATTATTTACCCACACATCCCACACAACAAGCCTCTCCTCTCCTCATCCTGTGATAAAAGTTCAGAGAAACTGAAAACAATACATGGCTTTACTGCTTTGGGGAGGACATGGCATGTGACACAAATTCAAAAACAAATTTTCACTGAGAATCGGGAATAGGTATCAAATATTCTCTGACAATACAGCTGTGAGTATTTGGACAGTGACAAGTTTTTTAATGTTTTTTTTTTAATGTATTTATTTGTTTTTTGCCTTTGTACACCATCATGAAGCTGTGACTGACATTGCAATAGACAAAAGTTGCACAACACTGAATGCAGTTTCGCCAGTCACAGCTACAGAAGCCTGGAACTCCTTCAGAGTTGTCTCCTTCTTGCACTGTCACTAAGTTTTTGAAAAGTTCCTGTTCCGGACAGATTTTGTATACACCTTGTATTTCTTAAAGAATTATGTAAATGAAGTCAAAAACATATTCAGTGACTTGCACATGTTCATGTATTCAACCCAACTTGTCTATAGAAAAGTGGTTGTAACAAGTGATGATCTACATATATTTACAATAAAGTAAGACCCTTTGGCTGCTCTCTTGTTTTCACTTGGGGTCACCACAGCAGATTCGAGGTGGATCTGCACGTTGATTTGACACAATTTTACACCGGATGCCCTTCTTGACGCAACTCCATATTACATGGAGAATGGGCTGGAGTGGGGTTTGAACCGGGAATCTTCTGTACTGGAAACAAGCGCACTTAACCAATATTTACAATACTACTTATATTTGTCTGACTACTTATGGCCTCCAAAAATGGAGGAAAAAAATGTATGAAAGTGGCCGTAATTCCTTAATGGTAAATGTGATATTTTTGTTAAACCACTTGAATTAAAGCTTAAAGTTGACACTGTTGCCTCACAGCAAGAAGGTCCTGGGATCACTTACCATCTGGTATTTCTATGTGCCATTTGTGTGTTCTCCTCGTGTTTGCGTGGGTTCCTTCTGGGTGTTCTGACTTCCTTCCAAAGACATATGCAGGTTAGATGAACTGGAGACCTTAAATTGACTATAGGTGTGAATGAGTTTGTCTATATATGTAAACCTACTTTAGACTGCCGTCCTGACTAGGGTGTACCCTGCTTCTCACTGTATGACTGGTGGGATAGGCTCCAGGTCTGCTGTGAACCTTAATTCGAGTAAGCGGGTATAGAAAATGAATGAAAGTCGACACAACAAAAACATCTAAATTACATTGTTTCATTTCAAAATTACAAAAATCATATTGCTGTCCAAATACTTAAAGACCTGACTGTCATACAAATTGTCTCTTGTCTAAGAAAAGGGTGAAACATGGTCTGTGCAGTCCACTATAATACTAACAACAAACTATATATACACTACGCTAATAATGGAGGCAACAACATGAAAAAGGTGAACAAAGAAAGCAGGGTGGGAGTTTTGATTTGACTGCCACAGCCTGGGGGGCAGGGGTGGTCATTTAGCCTGAGGAGAAGCCATCTTTTTTACCCTGTAGGAAATTGTGTGCTGAGATAAATCAGCAAACAAAATAGTGAAAATCTACATATGCACAGACAGCAGGTATGAGGAGTTAATTAAAAACAAAAGTACAACAAATACCTTGTCAAGATGTGGCCTTGTAGATTTCACAAGTTGAAGTTTCTCTGGTAGACTTTCAGAGAAGAAAAATGATTAAACATCATGACATAGTGTCTCAGCTCATTTAATGCAACAGGCTTGCTGTCAGTAAAATGCTTTTAAAATAATGTTGGGTTAATGTGTCAACTGAATTCTTTAATATCAAGGATAAATTCACCAATTAATACATTCAGGATCTTTGTAAGACCTTTGCACAAGTACATTAATCAAGTTCATAAGCAATCAGTGCTATCTCAGCGGAAAATGCATCAGTTTTAAGTTCAACTGCAATAATTTCAAAAGTTAGAAATCAAATAGAACATATTGTTAAGGACATCTGTTGAACTGTAAATACTATTTAAAGGGTAAATATATGAGATTATATAAGATCAAATTACAGGAACATCTACACTGAATACATACTGGAAGCACCAATGTCCAAGTGTGGAAGACCATTAAAGGTGGTGAAAAACAGCAGGGCTATGGTGCTGTGGGATTTAGGTTTAGGTTCCAGAAGGAAAAACAGGTGCTGGCCAACCAACCAGACATAGTCGTGGTTGACAAAGAGTAGAAAAGGGTATTTGTGGTAGATGTGGCAAGCAACACCACAAAGAAAGCACATGAAGAGATCAAGGAGTACCAGGGGCTGAAAGAAAAACTACAAAAGACATGAAAGGTAAAGCCCACACTAGTCCCAGTGGTAACAGATGACAACCCAAACTGAGAGAATGGTTCCTGTAAATTCCAGGTACAACATCAGAGATCTCTATGCAGAAGAGTGTAGTCCTAGGAACAGGCTAAGATACTGTGCAATAAACTGGTAGAGGATCCAAGCTTTTTAATGAGTTTAGGCAACTGATAGCATTGTTGTCAATGACGTGTTCACAGGGTGAGAAAGTTTTAGACTCTTGACCAGGGGTGGGCAGCAAGTGCTGAGACAGTGTGGGTTCCCTTTGCAACCGAACACCTCAGCAGGTGGTTTTACTGATGAGCTCCACTCCTCAACTTAAATTTCCAATTTATTTTCATTTTTTCAATTTATTTTCATATATACAGTAGTGTTCAGAATAATAGTAGTGCTATGTGACTAAAAAGATTAATCCAGGTTTTGAGTATATTTCTTATTGATACATGGGAAACAAGGTACTAGTAGATTCAGTAGATTCTCATCAATCCAACAAGACCAAGCATTCATGATATGCACACTCTTAAGGCTATGAAACTGGGCTATTAGTAAAAAAAAGTAGAAAAAGGGGTGTTCACAATAATAGTAGCATCTGCTGTTGATGCTACAAACTCAAAACTATTATGTTCAAACTGGTTTTTAGCAATCCTGTGGATCACTAAACTAGTATTTAGTTGTATAACCACAGTTTTTCATGATTTCTTCACATCTGCGAGGCATTAATTTTGTTGGTTTGAAACCAAGATTTTGCTGGTTTACTAGTGTGCTTGGGGTCATTGTCTTGTTGAAACACCCATTTCAAGGGCATGTCCTCTTCAGCAAAAGGCAACATGACCTCTTCAAGTATTTTGACATATCCAAACTGATCCATGATACCTGGTATGCGATATATAGGCCCAACACCATAGTAGGAGAAACATGCCCATATCATGATGCTTGCACCACCATGCTTCACTGTCTTCACTGTGAACTGTGGCTTGAATTCAGAGTTTGGGGGTCGTCTCACAAACTGTCTGCGGCCCTTGGACCCAAAAAGAACAATTTTACTCTCATCAGTCCACAAAATATTCCTCCATTTCTCTTTAGGCCAGTTGATGTGTTCTTTGGCAAATTGTAACCTCTTCTGCACATGTCTTTTATTTAACAGAGGGACTTTGCGGGGTATTCTTGCAAATAAATTAGCTTCACACAGGCGTCTTCTAACTGTCACAGCACTTATAGGTAACTCCAGACTTTCTTTGATCATCCTGGAGCTGATCAATGGGTGAGCCTTTACCATACTGGTTATTCTTCTAGCCATTTTGATAGTTGTTTTCCGTTTTCTTCCACGTGTCTCTGGTTTTTTTGTCCATTTTAAAAGCATTGGAGATCATTGTAGATGAACAGCCTATCATTTTTTGCACCTGCATATAAGTTTTCCCCTCTCCAATCAACTTTTAATCAAACTACGCTGTTCTTCTAAACAATGTCTTGAACGTCCCATTTTCACACGTTTGTTCCACAAAATTGACGAACTCACTGACCGAATGCCACACTACTATTATTGTGAACACCCCCCTTTCTACTTTTTTTTTTTACTAATAGCCCAATTTCATAGCCTTAAGAGTGTGCATATCATGAATGCTTGGTCTTGTTGGATTTGTGAGAATCTACTGAAACTACTAGTACCTTGTTTCCCATGTAACAATAAGAAATATAGTCAAAACCTGGATTAATCTTTTTAGTCACATAGCACTACTATTATTCTGAACACTACTGTATAGCGCCAAATCACAACAAAATTGCCCCAAGGCGCTTCACACAAGTAAAGGGGCTTTCACAGTGGCATATTCGTACAGCTGCTCATTGCGGCACTGCGAGTCACTGAAATACGCCCCAAATACGTGCGTGCTCGGTTTTTTCCGTTGTGCATTCCGTTAGTAGAGCTGCGTATTGCGGCGTGTGTGGCTATTTTAATACGCCCGGAGTGCGCGCGTACCTCGAGTGTTCATTCCATTCGTATAGCTGCGTGTTTATGTGTGCACAGCGCGTTTCTTTTGCCGCAAAAAAACCCACTTCCCCTTTTTTCAGTTCTCAGACGGCTGTGCTTGAAAATCAGTGGGATTTTATCATGAGAGTGTGTGTTCACATGTGTTCATGTGAGCGGTCTCTCTCCTCTATCAGATTGCTAAAATAAAACAAAATCGCTCTCTCCCTCTCTCTGCGATTTTATTTTATTTTATTTTAAGCAGTCTCTCTCTCGCTCTCCCTCTCTCTCTGTGTGTGTGTGTGTGTGTGTGTGTGAGAGAGAGAGAGCGGTTTTATGAAATAATGCGACACTGAAACAGTCCTCGTCCAGTATAGTGAAGCAACGATCTCGCAGTATTTATAGCTCCAGAAGAACAGGCAGATGTGAAGTTGCGCACAGTGCGTATTGCAGCGTGGGCGGGCTCACAATAGCGGACAGTAGCACGGCGCTGCATGGACTCCCGTGGAGGCTTCATGCTGTGCTGTACGCCGAAGAAAATTAAACAGGTTTAATTTCTTCCGTCCTACGCGCGTAGCCCTCAACATACTGCTACGTATTGAGAAAAAACTCCACGTGAAGTGGGTGGAGAGCTGCTCATTACAGCGTATCATCTAGATGATACGCTGTAATGAGCAGCTGTACAAATGCGCCACTGTGAAAGCCCCTTAAGGTCTAACCTTACCAACCCCCACAGCAAGCACACAGGCGACAGTGGTGCCCAAAATGCGCGCGTACTCAGCCTTTTTCCATGTTCGTTTCATACGTGCAGCTGTGTGTGTTCGCTTTTTTAATGTTTTTTTAATGTCTTAGTGCACACATTCGCGTGTACCTTGCCGCTATTTAAACCCAATTCACTCCTGCCGGCTGTGCAGAACACATCACTGCACTTGGAAAACAGTGGACTGTATCATGAGGGTTTTACTGTTGCATTACTACCACGATCAGAGCGTTTGATGAGTGCACCGACATGCAGCAAGTGTGCTTTTATTTAAAAGTCACAGGTTTGATCATACACACACACAGAGAGAGAGAGAGAGAGAGAGAGAGAGAGAGAGAGAGAGAGAGAGAGAGAGAGAGAGAGAGAGAGAGAGAGAGAGAGACTGACCTGCTGTTTCTGGATTTCTGAGTTGAGGTTTGATTCCCTGTTCTGAACACACAGGCGCTGTGGGCTGTGTGATCATGTTCTCCAGCTGATTCCTCTGGATGCAGCACTCAGTTTTTGGTTGTATACAGAAGCGCAGTGTTGCACAGACTTGCATGCAGTAACGCTGTGCTGCGCAGACCTGCTTAAAACTGTGTCCAGCACTCTAGGCCAAAGAAAATTAAACATCTTTAATTTCTTCCCTCCTACGCATGTAGCCCTCAACATACTGATGCGTAGGGAGAAAAAACTCGACGGAGAGCTGCTAAAAGTGGGCGGAGAGCTGCTCATCTCAGCATAGACGATACGCCACAATGAGCAGCTCTACGCGAATGTGAAAGGGGCTTAAGGAAAAACTCCCTCTGATGATCTCAGGAAGAAACCTCAAGCAGACCAGACTCAAAGGAGTGAAACTCAGCTTGGGCCATGCTACAGACACAATTTATAAAACAATTCACAAAAACAAATATACAGGAAATGCTGCCAGTGCACAGGACAGGAGGGTTACAGAAACAGACAACACACCCATCTCCGGATAGAGCCGCACCTCAAACAGAGAAAAAAAAACTGAATCAGGCATCAGAAAGACAACAAATACAGTATAATTTGTTAGCATTAAGCAACAAGAAAAACAGAAGTAATACTAAGGCGATCGCCAGCCACTAGCCCTAAGCTTCACTAAAAGACCCAGAATTTAGGGAAAGTTGAGGTTGCGGTATGCTCCGTTTCCTAATAAAATGAATTTAAAAGAGTAAAAAGCATAGTAACATACGATGCCAGTGTGCTAGCCATACGAAAGGGAAAATAAGTGTGTCTTAAGCCTAGACTTGAAAGTCTCTACAGAATCTGACTGTTTTACTGACGCAGGGAGATCATTCCAAAATCAAATCAAATCAATTTTATTTATATAGCGCCAAATCACAACAAACAGTTGCCCCAAGGCGCTTTATATTGTAAGGTAAAAGCCATACAGTAATTACAGAAAAACCCCAACGGTCAAAACGACCCCCTATGAGCAAGCATTTGGCGACAGTGGGAAGGAAAAACTCCCTTTTAACAGGAAGAAACCTCCAGCAGAACCAGGCTCAGGAAGGGGCAGTCTTCTGCTGGGACTGGTTGGGGCTGAGGGGAGAGAATCAGGAAAAAGACATGCTGTGGAAGAGAGCAGAGATCAATCACTAATGATTAAATGCAGAGTGGTGCATACAGAGCAAAAAGAGAAAGAAACAGTGCATCATGGGAACCCCCCCAGCAGTCTAAGTCTATAGCAGCATAACTAAGAGATGGTTCAGGGTCACCTGATCCAGCCCTAACTATAAGCTTTAGCAAAAAGGAAAGTTTTAAGCCTAATCTTAAAAGTAGAGAGGGTGTCTGTCTCCCTGATCTGAATTGGGAGCTGGCTCCATAGGAGAGGAGCCTGAAAGCTGAAGGCTCTGCCTCCCATTCTACTCTTAAAAACCCTAGGAACTACAAGTAAGCCTGCAGTCTGAGAGCAAAGCGCTCTATTGGGGTGATATGGTACTATGAGGTCCCTAAGATAAGATTGGACCTGATTATTCAAAACCTTATAAGTAAGAAGAATTCAACAGAACAGGGGCACGATAAGAGAAAGCTCTGTGACCCGCAGGCTTTTATTCACCCTAGGGAGGGACACAAAGTAGTCCTGCACCCTGAGAACGTAAAGCCCAGGGCAATATGTAGGGTTTAATTAGGTCAGTTAGGTAGGGAGGTGCCAGTCCGTGAACAATTTATAGGCTAGCAGCAGAACCTTAAAATCTGATCTCACAGGGACAAGAAGCCAGTGAAGGGATGCCAAAATGGGTGTAATGTGGTCAAACTTTCTGCTTTGTGTCAAAAGTCTGGCAGCAGCATTTTGAACCAATTAGAGACCCCTAATGCTGGACTGTGGTAAACCAGAAAATAGAACATTGCAGTAGTCCAATCTAGAAGAGACAAATGCATAAATCCGGGTTTCAGCATCAGCCATAGACAGGATGAGATGAATTATATTTCGCAGGTGGAAGAAAACAGTCCTCGTACTATCTCTAATGTGGAGGTGAAAGGACAACTTAGGATAAAAAATTACTCCAAGGTTCCTCACTTTGTCAGTGTGATGATGTCTCACTGGACCAAGAACCATCATTTCAGTCTTATCAGAGTTTAAAAGTAAGAAGTTGCTAGACATCCAGCTTCTCACTGATGCAAGGCAATCTTCTCAAGATTTATGTGGATGAGATTACCAGCAGTTATCGGCACATATAACTTGAGTATCATCAGCATATGTCTCGTACTGTTACAAGTATTATTATTACTGCTTATCCTTGCACACGCTGTTTGATGAACATTTTCCTCTACTTGCACCCATCTTGTGTGTTTTTTTTAAGAGCTGATGTAACGTGAATTTCTCCTCTGTGAGATCAATAAAGTTTATCTTTATCTTTATCATAGCAGTGAAAGGTACAAAACACAGTGAGAACGACTGGTCAGGTATGATGTCAACTCTTCAAGGACACTCCCAGTAATCCCAAAATGATTCCCCAGCCTATCAAGCAATATGATGATCCACAGTATCAAACACAGCACTAAGATCTAACAGCACCAGAACCGTAGTGGTGTCCGAATCCATTGCAAGCAGAAGATCATTCACCACTTTAGTGAGAGCTGTCTCTGTGGAACGATATTTTCTAAAAGCATACTGCAGTGGCTCCAAAAGATTATTCTCAGTAAGGTGGTCCACAAGCTGCTGTGAAACCACCTTTTCCAGAATTTTAGAGCAAAATGATAGATTGGATATCGGCCTATAGTTTTTCAATACACTAGGGTCAAGATTAGATTTCTTAAATAATGGTGAAGTTACTGCAGATTTGAAACATTACAACAAGTTAATGAGAGATTAATAATTTCCAGCACAGCTGGCCCAAGAGTGGGCCACAGGTCCTTAAACAGTTTTGTTGATATAGGATCAAATAAGCAGGTTGTGCTTTTTGTAGATGTTACGAGTTTCATCAGCACACCTATTGAGATACTCTCAAATTCTGTACATCTAGGTAATGCCGCAGTAATGGCACCCGCCTCAACAGCAGGGTGTAGTGGCTGGGGTAAGGCATGATCAATTTAAAGTCCTGATCATCTGTGAAATCGCATGCTGAGGTGATCAGTAGCAAGAGAAACCTGCACCAACTTGGCCCTTCATGGCACACTACTGCCCATACCTCTGCTTAACCATACTTGGGTGTAGCACTTTGAAGTTACTTATGTTATTTGGAGTTGTATAAATAAACTGAATAGAAATGGAATTAATTTTGAAATCATACTCACCACTGCCCTCAAACACATACACCTCACACCCCTATGCCCTTAATCAGAGCTCCTCATCCTCCCCCTTCTCCTTGGCTTCACAAGGAGGCTAAACTTTGTGCCCAATAGCTTAGTACCACACAGGCGGAGTAGCAGGGGGCCACTTCAAACACCCAGCATGATATCTATGGGGGGGAGCAGCCTAGACTCTCAAAGGCTGGGTTAAAGGAGCTATCTGTTGGGACAAGAGGGACTCCTTGGGAGTGAGCAGACACACACAGCTCTAATCCTCTGCAGCTGGCCTCAGAAACACTGAGGACATGTAAGACAACTTTAACACCGCTGTATACTGCATTCACTAGAAAGGATGAGCACTGAGCCTATTCATGAGAATGTCATTCTACAGCAGACACAATATGGTGACCACCCAAGGGGTGCAATAGACGCACGCTCAATGGAAGAGTCGGTGAATTGCAGAAAAACATCGTGACTCAGAGACTTCAGTCTTTGCAATCAAAATCATTTCTTCTCTCAGTGTTTTAAAAGTGAGTTTTTTGATAAGCACAAGTGAAGTTTAAGTTGAGACTTGCATCTGACTCACTTTACTCCATCTGAACTGTCAAAGGAATGAAGATCCAGAACTTCAGACAGATCCACCCTGAGAAAGAACATCATGATTAGAAACCTAATCAAGTTCAGCATCACAATAAAATGATTTGTATGACAACTATGACAAAGTATTATAAAATCCAAATACTTTAATACTGATGAGTACATGAGTGAGGTGATGTCAGTTCTTTGCTTAACAATACTGAACAGAGAACCACTTCTTAATGGTAAATAATTATTTTAAAATAAACAACTATATCCTTTCTTGGATCGAGCTGATCTTAGAGTACTAAGTCATGGTGACAAGCTACTTTGCATAAAATATTACAGCCAGAGTTATGTCAGTGGAGATTGTATAAGGTAGTTGTGCAGTGAGTTGGTATGTGAATTTTTTTTTTTCTGATTAACCCCTTGGTGCACTCTGTTTTTCATGTGCACACCCTGGAATCTGTGGGAGGAGTCAAAGCAGGGCAATAACATGACAGAGCGCTCCAACATTCACTGCATCCAGAAAGTACTTCATTTTTTTCCACATTTTTTTATGTTGCAGCCTTATTCCAAAATGGATTAAATTAATTTTTTTCCTCATAATTCTACACACAATACCCCATAATGACAATGACAATGTGAGAAAAAGTTTTTTTTTTTCATTTTTGCAAATTTATAAAAAAAAAAAAAAAAGAAATCACATGGACATAAGCATTCACAGCCTTTGCCGTGAAGCTCAAAATTGAGCTCAGGTGTATCCTGTTTCCACTGATTATCCTTGAGATGTTTCTACAGCTTAGCTGGAGTCCACCTGGGGTGACTGGACATGATTTGGAAAGGCACACACCTGTCTACATATGAGGTCCCACAGTTGACAGTGCATGTCAGAGCACAAACCAAGCATGAAGTTAAAGGAATTGTCTGTAGACCTGCAACTAGGAAAGTCCCAATGAGCACAGTGGCCTCCATCATTTGTAAATGTAAAAGTTTGCATCCACCAGGACTCTTCCTAGAGCTGGCCGCTGTCTAAACTGAGCGATCAGGGGAGAAGGGCCTTAGTCAGGGAGGTGACCAAGAACTCGATGGTCACTCTGTCAGAGCTCCAGCATTCATCTGTGGAGAGAAAAGAACATTCTAGAAGGACAACCATCTCTGCAGGAACCCACCAATCAGGCCTGTATGGTAGAGTGTCCAAAAGGAAGCCACTCCTTAGTAAAAGGCACATGGCAGACCCCTTGGGATTTGCCAAAAGGCAGCTGAAGGATTCTCAGACTATGAGAAACAAAATTCTCTGGTCTGATGAGACAAAGATTGAACTCTCTGGGGTGAATGCCAGGTGTCATGTTTGGAGGAAACCAGGCACCATCCCTACAGTGAGGCATGGTGGTGGCAGCATCATGCTGTGGGGATGTTTTTCAGTGGCAGGAACTGGGAGACTAGTCACGATTGAGGGAAAGATGAATGCAGCAATATACAGAGACATCCTGGATGAAAACCTGCTCCAGAGCGCTCTTGACCTCAGACTGGGGTGACGGTTCATCTTTCAGCATGACAATGACCCTCAGCACACAGCCAAGATATCAAACGAGTGGCTTTAGGACAACTCTGTGAATGTTCTTGAGTGGCCCAGCCAGAGTCCAGACCTGAATCCGATTGAACATCTCTGGAGAGATCTGAAATTGGCTGTACACCGACACTCCCGATCCAACCTGATGGAGCTTGAGAGGTGCTGCAAAGAGGAATGGGCAAAACTGCCAAAGATAGGTGCCCCAAGCTTGTGGCATCATATTCAAGAAGACTTGAGGCTATAACTGCTACCAAAGGTGCAGCAACAAAGTATTGAGCAAAAGGTGTGAATACGTATTTACGCATGATTTCTTTTTTCTACTAAATTTGCAAAAGTTTCCAGAAAAACCTTTGCCATGTTGTCATTATGGGGTGTTGTAAGTACAAACCCAATTCCAATGAAGTTGGAACGTTGTGTAAAATGTAAATAAAAAACGGAATACAATGATTTGCAAATCCTCTTCAACCTATATTCAATTGAATACACCACAAAGACTAGATATTTAATGTTCAAACTGATATGTGAGTGTGGGTGGGGTATGGCAGCACCCTGACATCGGGGTGAATGTGAGGCATAATTTTAAAGCAATTTGAGCATCTGATGCAGATGGAAAAGTGCTATATAAATGCAGTCCATTTATTTACCATTTAATAAGAAAAGGTGAGTGTCATGATTGGGTATAAAAGGAGCATCCCCAAAAGGCTCAGCCGTTCACAAGCAAAGATGGGACGAGGATCACCACTTTGTGAACAACTGCGTGAAAAAATAGTCCAACAGTTTAAGAACAATGTTTCTCAACGTTCAATTGCAAGGAATTTAGGGATTCCATCATCTAGAGTCCATAATATAATCAGAAGATTCAGAGAATCTGGATAACACGTAAGCAGCAATGGCCAAAAACCAACATTGAATGCCTGTGACCTTCGATCCCTCAGGCGGCACTGCATTAAAAACCGACATCATTGTGTAAAGGATCTTACCGTGTCGGCTCAGGAACACTTCAGAAAACCATTGTCAGTTAACACAGTTCGTCACTACATCTACAAGTGCAAGTTAAAACTCTACCATGGAAAGCAAAAACCATCTATTAGACCCCATTCCTACCAGGCTGCTCAAGGAAGCCCTACCATTAATTAATGCTTCGATCTTAAATATGATCAATCTATCTTTATTAGTTGGCTATGTACCACAGGCTTTTAAGGTGGCAGTAATTAAACTACTTAAAAAGCCATCACTTGACACAGCTATCTTAGCTAATTATAGGCCAATCTCCAACCTTGCTTTTCTCTCAAAAATTCTTGAAAGGGTAGATGTAAAACAGCTAACTGATCATCTGCAGAGGAATGGTCTATTTGAAGAGTTTCAGTCAGGTTTCAGAATTCATCATAGTAAAGAAACAGCATTAGTGAAGGTTACAAATGATCTTCTTATGGGCTCAGACAGTGGACTCATCTCTGTGCTCGTCCTGTTAGACCTCAGAGCAGCTTTTGATACTAGCATGCCATAGGTATTAAAGAAACTGCGCTGTGGTGGTTTGAATCATATTTATCTAACAGATTCTAATTTGTTCATGTAAATAGGGAGTCTTCTTCACAGACTAAGGTTAATTATGGAGTTCCACAAGGTTCTGTGCTAGGACCGATTTTATTCACTTTATACATGCTTCCCTTAGGCAGTATTATTAGAAAGCATTGCTTAAATTTTCATTGTTACGCAGATGATACCCAGCTTTATCTATCCATAAAGCCAGATGACACACACCAATTAGTTAAACTGCAGGAATGTCTTTCAGACATAAAGACATGGATGACCTCTAATTTCCTGCTTTTAAATTCAGATAAAACTGAAGTTATTGTACTTGGCCCCACAAATCTTAGAAACATGGTGTCTAACCAGATCCTTACTCTGGATGGCATTAACCTGACCTCCAGTAATACTGTGAGAAATCTTGGAGTCATTTTTGATCAGGATATTTCTTCAATGCGCATATTAAGCAAATATGTACGACTGCTTTTTTGCATTTGCGCAATATCTCTAAAATTAGAAAGGTCTTGTCTCAGAGTGATGCTGAAAAGCTAATTCATGCATTTATTTCTTCTAGGCTGGACTACTGTAATTCATTATTATCAGGTTATCCTAAAAGTTCCCTGAAAAGCCTTCAGTTAATTCAAAATGCTGCAGCTAGAGTACTGACAGGGACTAGAAGGAGAGAGCATATCTCACCCATATTGGCCTCTCTTCATTGGCTCACTGTTAATTCCAGAATAGAATTTAAAATTCTTCTTCTTACTTATAAGGTTTTGAATAATCAGGTCCCATCTTATCTTAGGGACCTCATAGTAATATATCACCCCAATAGAGAGCTTCGCTCTCAGACTGCAGGCTTACTTGTAGTTCCTAGGGTTTGTAAGAGTAGAATGGGAGGCAGAGCCTTCAGCTTTCAGGCTCCTCTCCTGTGGAACCAGCTCCCAATTCAGATTAGGGAGACAGACACCCTCTCTACTTTTAAGATTAAGCTTAAAACCTTCCTTTTTGCTAAAGCTTATAGTTAGGGCTGGATCAGGTGACCCTGAACCATCCCTTAGTTATGCTGCTATAGGCTTAGACTGCACTGAGTGTTTCTTTTTATTCACCTCTTTTTGCTCTGTATGCACCACTCTGCATTTAATCATTAGTTATTGATCTCTGCTCTCTTCCACAGCATGTCTTTTTCCTGATTCTCTCCCCTCAGCCCCAACCAGTCCCAGCAGAAGACTGCCCCTCCCTGAGCCTGGTTTTGCTGGAGGTTTCTTCTTGTTAAAAGGGAGTTTTTCCTTCCCACTGTCGCCAAGTGCTTGCTCATAGGGGGTCGTTTTGACCGTTGGGGTTTTTCTGTAATTATTGTATGGCTTTTGCCTTACAATATAAAGCGCCTTGGGGCAACTGTTTGTTGTGATTTGGCGCCATATAAATAAAATTGATTTGATTTGATTTGATACATCAACAACATCCAGAAACGCCGAAGCCTTCTTTGGGCCCGAGCTCATTTGAAATGGACAGATGTAAAGTGGAAAAGTGTGCTGTAGTCTGATGAGTCCACATTTCAAATTGTTTTTGGAAATCATGGACGTCGTGTCCTTTGGACAAAAGAGGAAAAAGACCATCCAGATTGTTACCAGTGCAAAGTTCAAAAGCCAGCATCTGTGATGGTATGGGGGTGTGTTAGTGCCCATGGCATGGGCACTAACACATCTGTGATGGCACCATCAGTGCTGAAAGGTACATCCAGGTTTTGGAAACACATGCTGCCATAAAAGTAATGTCTTTTTCAGGGATGTCCCTGCTTATTTCAGTAAGACAATGCCAAGCCACATTCTGCATGTGTTACAACAGCGTGGCTTTGTAGTAAAAGAGTGCAGGTACTAGACTGGCCTGCCTGCAGTCCAGACCTGTCGCCCATTGAAAATGTGTGGTGCATTATGAAGTGCAAAATATGACAACGGAGACCCTGGACTGTTGAACAACTGAAGTCGTACATCATTCAAGAATGGGAAAGAATTCCTCCTACAAAGCTTCAACAATTAGTGTCCTCAGTTCCTAAATGCTTATTGAGTGTTGCTAGAAGGAAATGTGATGAAACACAGTGATAAACATACCACTGTCCCAGCTTTTTTGAAATGTGTTGCAGAATATGAGCAAATATTTGCACAAAAACAATAAAGTTTATCAGTTTGAACATTCAATATTTTGTCTTTGCGGTGTATTCAACTGAATAGTTTTTGAAGAGGATTTGCAAATCATTGTATTCCATTTTTATTTACATTTTACACAATGCCCCAACTTCACTGGAATTGGGGTTGTAGAATTTTGAGGGAAGAAATGAATTTACTTTATTTTGGAATAAGTCTGTAACATAAAAAATGCAGTAAAAGTGAAGCACTGTGAACACTTTCCGGATGCACTATACGAGGGCTGTCAATAAAGTATAGGTCCTTTTTATTTTTTTCAAAAACTATATGGATTTCTTCCCACGGAGCAGGACGTCGCGCAGCGTTTCAAGCTGAAAACCTCCACATTTCAGGCTCTATTGATCCAGGACGTCGTGAGAGAACAGAGAAGTTCGTGGGAAGTCCTTAAAGCGACAGTATCACCTCAAAATCTCTCATCAGCTGTTAAAATTTTCACAGAAAACCAGCTTAATTTTTCAAACCGTGTCCACTTCGATGTGCCTCACAGGTTTAGAAAAAATTTTGATCAAACAAAGCGCCAGTCTCTCAGCAACTTCTCAGACAAAGGAATTCCGACGAGGGGCTGGACGACTCCTCCCACAAGGAGCGCTCACAGGCGAATGACGTCACCGACAGGCGTGGAAAAACTTACGCATGCGCACGAGGGTTCAAGCATGTCTGACGTAAAAACATATGAATGAAATCCATATAGTTTTTGAAAAAAATAAAAAGGATCTATACTTTATTGACAGACCTCATACACATGCAGCTCTGAGGGCTTAGGGTCAGAGAGCAAAGACTTGTGGGTAACCAGACACCACTGAAAGATATGTGTTTACTTTGGGTGCAGCAGTTTGTGTATGTGTGTACAGGGGGTTCCTCCTCAGCGATGTCACGCCTAATCTCTGACACAAAGATCTGAGGTGGAGCAGGACGTGGAATTCATCTGTTACTTAACACAAAGCACAGAAGAATAGTCAAGAAAATCAACATGACTGCATGAAAGTGTCTCTCTTCACCTTGATTTCTGGGTTTCTAGAATCTTGACCAGACCGTTTATTGACCTGAATTCAAAGGAAAAGATGTCAATACCTTAATAACTAATCAATTATACCACATTATTATTTTGCTGTTTTTAACTTGATAGATACTTGTCGGTCTTCGTTCCTATGGGTCATGACCGAAATAACTAGATCATGGGTATAAGCGGCCCATATGGGTTTCCTCAGGAGGGTGGCTGGTGTCTCCCTCAGAGATAAGGTGAGAAGCTCAGTCATTTGTGAGGAGCTCGGAGTCAAGCCACTGCTCTTTCGTGCTGAACGGAGCCAGCTGAGGTGGTTCAGGCATCTGGTAAGAATGCCCCTGGTAGGGGTGCACGGCATATGCGGTAGAAGGTATTAATGATATAAATTTGGCCTACGGTAGAGAATTTCATTCTATTGCACTATCGCAGTAATGCATATTACCGGACTGAAGCCGGCTGCTGTAAAACGCCATAGGAAAAGAAGAATACTGTCGATGATGCTGTTTCACCGCGCAACAAGTCAGATTATTCCAGGTGTTTGTCATAAAATACTCCAAAATAGAGTACCGCGGTTGTAGAGCGCAAACATCCTAACGGATCTGTTGCAGTAGACACGCTGAGTGACATTCTCATCGGATTTAATGTTGTATGCTAACAGTGTCAGCACTGTTATCAGTTATCGGTAGCTTCACCTAAAGGTTCTATGTGCATATTGAAATTTTTGATGATATTTTTGTTTGAATAATTAATAATATACTTGTGTTATAATGTGGTTGTGCCCTCATAAAATACTGTTATAGAGATATAAACTGAGAAATCCTTGTGCTGTTAAGAAAATAGCTGTAGAAAATGATGGGGATTTGGGCACTTCAAAGGTCTTTATTTAAACACAAGATCATTTCAGTGGTGTTTGTGAGATCCTCTCACACCGCACAGAAGTTGCTGGCATATGAAGATAGATTTTGTCCAGATTGTGAAGTGTTGGATGAACAGCAGTTTAGCAGTTTGGCTTGCCTTAGGGTCTATGTAACCTGTTATGAAATAGTTCTATTATAATTTATACATCATTATATATATTATTATTGCAAGAGGCAGCATTGTATATCACAATATGGATTTTAGGCCATATCGCCCATCACTACACCCCTGGGCACTTCCCTAGGGAGGTGTTCCCGGCATGTCCATCTGGGAGGAGACCCCGGGGAAGACCCAGGACTAGGTGGAGAGATCATATCTCCACAATGTCCTGGGAACACCTCAGTATCCGCCAGTCAGAGGTGGTTAATGTGGCCCGGGAAAGGGAAGTATGGGGTCTCCTGTTGGAGCTGATGCCCCTGCGACCCAATCCTGGATAAATAGTTGAAGATGAGATGAGTTTATAGATACACAAAGAGCACCACAAAAGCAGCATATAAATGAAGCACCAGTAAAGATGTAGAATAAAGCAGATGTTTAGCCGTGTAAAGTGTGTGACGTTGACCTGACAGCGTGTCTGATATGAGCTCTTTCCTCCTTGTTTATGAGGTCAATCTTGTTGATAACGATCAAGTCAGCAAGTGCAATCTGCCTTCAAAAAAAAAAAAAAAGTAAATACAGCATTATTCTGGCACATTAATATGCTCGACAATTACAGTAAGTATACTTAAACATACTTACACAAACATTATTATTATTGTATAAGTTGTCCAGTTTAAAAAACAACAATGGACCATTACTACTATTGTTAGTATTAATATAAACATGCAGTATTGACAAACAATTGAAAAGATTAACAGATTATTAACATCAATAACTTATTAACTGACCGGGCTTTTTTTTTTTTGATTCATTATAAATAATCAATTAAGATAAAATGTTGTAGCAAGTACAAATAAATGCTGACCACATTTTCTCAAATCTCATACACCTTGAAATTGTGGTACTTGACTGTGGCAATCAAACTGAAGCCCCCCTAAAGCTGCTCAGCCCACAAACATGGAAAGTTAAAATGCAGATATTTGATTTGACTCAATCATAATTTATCTCAGTTTTTTTTTTCATTCACTCATTTTCTACTGCTTATCCAGATCTTCTGTAGATGGTGGTGGCCAATTTTATCCCATTAAAATCCAGTTTAATCAGGGTACAGTTGGTTTAATGCCGTTTAAACTTCAGTTTAAAACAAATGCTATCTGGTAAAAATCACTTGACTGTTTTACATTTAAAGCTTTAAAAGTATAAGTCATCTATGCAACAATTTAACCCTCGTTTATCTGTAGGACAAGTCTACTGGTATGAGACTCATATCCCAAGTGGCTACAGGTATGAGACACCTGCACAGTGGTGTGCTGACACTCTGAGCAGTTACAACAAATGTATCACTGTAAAACTGTTGATGCTTTTGTGGAATTTGTGTCACCATTCGGAATTTTGAAGAAAATTGCTGTTTAACTGCTGTACAGCAGAAAAACAATTAACACAAACAGAAGACACAACAAGAGGCACATTGCACTATCATACTGAGCAAAAAGCCACAGACTAAAAAGCATTTTTACATGAGTTTTAAAAAGACATGTGGGTCAGCCCAACATATAGAGGGAGCTCGTTCCAACGTGTGGGAGGTACAACTGAAAAACCTCATCTTTAACAGAAAAGAAGCTGGAACAAGTCAAAATTTGCCAATTACCCCACTTGATAAACAACTGGACACAACTGAAATGATCAACTGATTATCACGGCTGACAATCAAATTAATTACCGACTAGACTTTTCAGCTCGACTTGGAACTAAAAATACTCCAAATGTTCATCACAACTGTGATTATTCTATTTATTCAGCTGTTTAAATTACACCTTCAACTTCTCAGTGTTTTTACGTGCCACTGTGTACGGGTGGCCAGCAGTGCACAACACATGCAAAAGTCAACGAAACACCATTTCCTTTAAATGTGAAAACGTAACCAAAGACAAAGAACGCAAAAGGGTTACGCAGTAATGTATTTGTTCAGCGAGCAGCTGCTGCACCAGAAAAACACCTGTGAGGACAGACACACCCGAGCTCAGGCCGAAGTGCAATGATACGTACTCACAAACACATGCACACACCAATTTATATTAACATAATAGTTTTGAGTTTGTAGCATCAACAGCAGATGCTACTATTATTGTGAACACCCCCTTTTCTACGTTTTTTTACTAATATCCCAATTTCATAGCCTTAAGAGTGTGCATATCATGAATGCTTGGTCTTGTTGGATTTGTGAGAATCTACTGGTACCTTGTTTCCCATGTAACAATAAGAAATATACTCAAAACCTGGATTAATCTTTTTACTCACATAGCACTACTATTATTTTGAACACTACTGTATGATCTACATTGCTCTAGACAAATACATTTATTGCAGTCAGAAAGCTGAGATTGTTCTGAACATGGGTATTATACTTTACTAGTGTGTTTCCCATGGGGATCCACGGGCCCTAAATTGGGTAGTGTTTATAAAATATGTAGCTGACATTTTTGAAGGGTGGTTCTAAATTATGCAAAGTTTCTATCAGGAGTTCAAATGGTGTGTGAGTCCAGAATATTTTTACAACCTCACACCTCAACCGTTTTTAGAGGAGGAACTCAACACTTTTATTTCCCGGTAATTACATAATTTTTTATGTTAATTTACTGTCTTAATGTATTTAGAAATTGATTAGGTTCTTGTTATCACATACACGCTATTATTCTTAACAGTATTGTTATTTTATTTTATTATTCCTTGTATTTAATTTTTGAATAGACCACAATGGAAATAAGTGTTTTTCACTTTCTTGTACCATCCATGCATTTTAATGTATTTACAATTTTATTATGTACTTACATTGAACTTACTAAATACAATCACACACCCATGCATGATTTTAATATATAGATGATTTACCACCCCCTGCTAGAATGGCGTGTGAGTCCAGAATTTCATCTTGCAACGTCCATTGTTCATTGTTGTTAGCTACTATCTGTAGCTTCTTTAAAATTTTAAGTCCTATCACCAATCTGTTTGGCAGCATTCATCCTTGACCCAGAATACCTAAGCATCCCAAAAGGCAAATGTCAGCTCTCTCCAGTTTGTGATTGAAGTTGCACACTTGTTCTTTTTTCTGCATTCTGTCACAAGCAGGTTGCATTGTTTTTATAAAGCCTTTTAACACCTATGTACCAATGTACAACATGATTTAAATACTATCAGAACAATTATTCCAAATTCAAACACCTTTTACAGAAATACAATGACTTAACAGTAGTTTGAATCTTTCTTCTTTCAAATATCAATGTTACTCGCAAATGATAACTGGACTCCCTCATTTTAAACAACTCCTGAACATGTAGAGGCAAAAGATTATTTTTAACTTTGTACGTGAATCTTGAGATCTTGAAATTTCAAAATACACAGACAAGCAAACAACTGGTTTGTTGGTTCGTAACATGGTTTTTTACTTATAACTCTTATAGCTTTCTTTTGTAACATAAAAACTGAATTTGTTTTTGTTTTATACGTGTTTCCCCAAACCTCAATACAGTAGGTCATATATGGGACAAGTAATGAATGATACAACATGACCAACAAATGTTGTGGGAGAAAATAATGTGCTTTATACAAAATTTAAACAACTTTTGAAATTTTAGATTTGACATCATTTATGTGAGTTTTCCAACTTAATTTATCATCAATAAAAATGCCAAGAAGTTTAGTTTCAGATACAATTTCAACATTATTCAATGATAAGTTTCTATTTAAATTCCAAGGCTTATTTCCAAATATAATACACTTAGTCTTACCAAAATGAAGTGACAATTTATTAGAATCAAACCAAGATGGCTAACGTTACAACTACTAATGTTACTGTTGCAGTTGCTTATACTGCACATTCCCATTAGCGATGGCTGTACACAACTCAAAATTAAACCACTCATTTTAGCTTACTCAATGACACTATAAAGACAGCAAACACACACTCTCTCCACTAAGCAGCCCGCAAGGTTATCTGGATATTTTCTCAATTCAATTTAACACTATTTATAGTAACCATTATTCACGACATGGCATACGGTTAGTGTGGCCACATATGCTAACGCTAAGCATGGTTCCTATTTCTTCTATGTAGCCCATGAGGAGTCAAACACTGCATGCCACTCCATTATGGGGTATTGTGTGTCGAATTTTGAGGAAAAAATAAATTTCATCCATTTTGAAATAAGGGTGTAACATAACAAAATTTTGAAAAAATGAAGCGCTGTGAATACTTTCCAGATGCACTGCAGCAGTAAATACATGCTGTGGTAAGGCAGCATGCACGGTTTTGCATTGGACACTGTGTGGTTCTTTAAGAAAAACGCACTGAACGTACCTGGCTGCTTCATTAACAAGCCCATCAGCTTTTTCCTCTGCTAGATGCTGGAGACAGAAAACATACTATGAGTTACACAAAATATTTTGATAAATTATTTGAGTGTAAAACTGCTCATGTTAAAAATGCAGACTGTTTTAAAAATGTGAGAAAACAGAATCCACATTTGCTTATGGTAGCACAAACAAAGTGTGACAATTTCACAATGGAAAAAAAACCCCTACAATTCTGACATTCCACAGTCTTTGTGAAATAAGTGACTTTCTCAACACACTTGAAACCAAAGATTACTTTTCACTTTCTGTTTGTCTCCTGTGGCTGCAGGAAGGACTGAGCATTTTCAAAAGCAATTTAATATGCAATAATAAAAGGAGCGTGAGGCGTTGCTCTGGATCCTGACCCGTCTGACTCAACATGACATTTATCTGTCACTCACTCCATCGCCATTGTGTCATCTCTGAAGAAACAAATGACAGTTATCCATTTCACAAAAGTGCAAACTGTGTGTTGAGAGACAAAACCCTTTTAGTCTGTGTAAGAGGGAGGACTTCACCCCCGGCAGTTATTTGATGAGACAGATGAGAGAAGAAGCAGGCGAGCGGCTGTGACAGTCCTATTACAATGCTCACATCTCTGATATCAATTACTCCTTCACTTTGATTTATCATCTCTCTCTCTTTGTCATCTGTCTTTATGTTCCTCCTCTCTCTCTGTCAAGTCAGAGCAGCACCCAGATCACCAAATCAGTCACCTCCCCGAGCATGACACCTTCAAATTAGTGTCCCGTTCTTCAGGTGTCACTTGTCTTGTTTCCTTTAAAAATGGCGTTGAGGCTGGCGTTGCAGACCGAACGGTCCCCCTATAAAAATTGGTCCGCCCTGCCTTCACTGCGCATGCATCATTTCAACGTCCTGCAGCTCATCTGAGATGGACTCTCTTCACCGAAAGCGATCAAAGGGAATGATGTGATTATTAACCATCACTGTTACGGCATATATTGTCACAGGGCATTATTGTCGCCACAACGATATATGCCATGTTCAAAGGCACTGACACAATTTCGCTGGCACATATCGTCCCAAGCGACGATATATACAGACAATCAAAGCACATATTGTCGCTGGTCATCAGAGCAAGAAGTAAAACTGGATGTTTAACTATGAATTGTTTATTTTTTTCTCTGTCTCTCACTCACACACACACAAACACACACACACACACACACACACACACACACACACACACACACACTCGCTGTCATTACATCCGCCAAGAGCATAATAAAATCATCAGCATATTTATTTATTTAATATGCTGTTTAAATTCAGCGGGTGGTGTCATCTGATCTGAGGTCGTAGCCCAAAAGTGTTTGTTTTTGTTTTTTTGTGAGTGGCCCCCGGGGGTGCTCGCTGCACTCTCAGGAGGGCAGGGCAGCGGGGGAAGCCCCCGGAAGGCTGCAAGCAACCCCATCGCCAGAAATGGTCACGCATCAACCGCTAACCTACGGGTTTCATTCTGGCATTTTATCACTGTGAGTGCATGAAAAGTGTCACATTTATTTTCTTGCCAGCCTTCTCCACAGTGCCAGGGTTTTTTGTGGCCAGTGCGCACAGGACCGAGGAAGATAATTGGATCCATCATGGTGGACTGGTGATGCACAACGCGGAGATGCTTCTGTGCAGCCTGCAGAACACCACATCGTTTCAGCATGACTTTTGGCATGTTGGTGAATTATTCAAAGCACTCGGGGGATATCCGCTCAGTAATAACAAAAATGCTGGTGCTGCTGCTGATGGTGGTGACAGAACAGGGCGCGCACCAGAGACCCTCGCACTGTGCATAAGCACCATGACAATTTTGGATGAAATATTCACCGTACGGTTGCTGAGTCTTCTGGCGCCCCTCCCTCCTCACCATGGGTTTGCCAAAGTGCGTAATTGAACAGAAAATGACAGTTGCATGGTGATGTGATCCCCAAAGAGAGACTTAAGAACATTTAAAAAGGTGCTTTTTACTGTGACGATATTATATTGTTGTGTAGGTGCAGACAAGGATGATTCCGGCTGCTGCTGGCGAAACAATCACTGAACAGTATTGTCACTGGCGACAATGTGTGCCGCAATGGGGCCCATGAACCTCGGCATATATTGTTGTGGAGACAATATATGCACTGTGACAACATGTGCTGTCACACGTGCCATTTCGGAGCTCAGCAGCTCGTCTGAGATGGAGTCTCTTCACCCAAAGAAATCAAATGGATTAATGTGATTATTAACCATCAGATGACAAGGTGAAACCTAAATCATTCTAAAGTCAAGTTTAAGCAGAAATGAGGCCGTTTTAAGCAGAAAAGAGGTGATAATTGGTGACACTTTGAAATGACCGAGGTGCAATGAACGCAGCAGGAGCAGCTCATCATGGCTGTAGCGCTCTGATCGCTTCCTCCGTCTGTTATTATGAAATAATGCTGAATTTATGTGGAAATGATTGTTGTACAAAAGCTTCAGACTTCTGTCGCTGAGATAGATGATGACTGGAGTGCAGTTTTAAGCAGAAACCAGGCGATAATCTGTGAATTACTGCCGATGCTCCGAAATGACGCATGTGCAGTGAAGGCAGGGCGGACCGATTTTTAGGGGGGGACCATTCGGTCTGCGACACTGGGATGCATCTGCACGTCTGACTATTTGGACCCCATGCATGAGGAAGTTGCAGACAATGCCATGGTAGTTTGACTATTTATATCGGCTTCAACTCAAAAGAAATCACAATTTATTAAGAAGTAACTCAGAAGCAAACGGTAACTTCAACTTTGTGTAGCTTTGAAATTTGTCAACATTTTTTTTTTTTTTTTATTTGTTTCGTACCTGCATTCCATACTTGGCATCAATGACTGTGACAATCCCTAGTAAAAAAAACAATTAGTGGTCAACAGATGCAGCAGGACACTTCTGTACATTTTAGTCCTGTGTGTGTGTGTGAGTGAGTGAGTGAGTGAGTGAGAGAGAACAAAAACTTAAAAACAGGACGGATTGTCACCAATCTTGGTGTAAATATTATTCGTTAGTATTAGTGTCCTCATATAATTAACTCTTGTAACAGATAGGTCAAAGGTCAAAGTCAAGCAAAACATACCCCCCCCCCCCCCCCCCCCCCCACACACACACACACATTTACTATAATATCTCCAATTAGGATGTCACCTTAAATGGGTAATCACGATAGATGATGAAATTGGGGGCAGAGCCAAGGACACACTAGACATGCACTAGACATGGACTATAACGGAAATACATTTTGCATTTATTGTATCATTCTCAGAATGTTTCAGGTATGTGAATTGTATGCTTTCCAATCTATGGATATGCTGAATTTCCAAAATAAATCAAATCAAACTAAAATCAAGGTATTCAGCTGGAGCACGTGTCTCATTTCAGCTGTGCACAGCTAGTGACGGCTGCATCTCCATCAAGACAGATGAACTCTTACTGATGCCTCAGATTATTTTTTTCTGTGCACAGCGCAAACACTGGATGTTTCGTTGCACCTGAGCAGCAGAGTATTTCTCCACAAAATATTCAGTCTGTACACAGCTCAAGGAGTGTGGTGCTCACTTCAGTCCGCACATGGGACATAGAGTGTTCAGTACAGTCAGTGTATTTCAATTGCTTCACATAGAAAAAGACACATCATCATCTGCCATTTATGCAGTCTGACTGAAACTCTTTAAAATAAATACCCACCCATCCAACCATTTTCTATACCCGCTTACTCCAACTAAGGGTTACAGGAGGGCTGGAGCCTATCCCAGCAGTCATAGGGCATGGGCTAGGGAACACATTTCAAAAAAGTTGGGACGGGGCAACAAAACACTGGGAAAGTTGATGAATGCTCAAAGAACACCTAACTGGTGAGTGTCTTAATTGGGTATAAAAGGAGCATCCCCAAAAGGCTCAGCCATTCACAAGCAAAGATGGGGTGAGGATCACCACTTTGTGAACAACTGTGTGAAAAAATAGTCCAGCAGTTGAAAAGCAATGTTTCTCAATGTTCAATTGCAAGGAATTTAGGGATTCCATCATTTACAGTCCATAATATAACCAGAAGATTCAGAGAATCTGGAGAACTTTTTAGATGTAAGAGGCAAGGCTGAAAACCATCAGAGAATGCCTGTGACTTTCGATCATGACTGCATTAAAAACCGACATCATTGTGTAAAGGCTCTTACCGCGTGGGCTCAGGAACACTTCAGAAAACCACTGTCAGTTAACACAGTTTGTCACTACATCTACAAGTGCAAGTTAAAACTCTACCATGCAAAGCGAAAGCCATACATCAACAACATCCACAAACCCTGCCGCCTTCTCCGGGCCCGAGCTCATTTGAAATGGACAGATGCAAAGTGGAAAAGTGTGCTGTGGTCTGATGAGTCCGCATTTCAAATTGTTTTTGGAAATCATGGACGTCGTGTCCTCCAGACAAAAGAGGAAAAAGACCATCCAGACTGTTACCAGCGCAAAGTTCAAAAGCCAGCATCTGTGATGGTATGGGGGTGTGTTAGTGCCCATTGCATGGGCAACTTACACATCTGTGATTGCACCATCATTGATGAAACGTACATCCAGGTTTTGGTGCAACACATGCTGCCATCCAAGCAACGTCTCTTTCAGGGACGTCCCTGCTTATTTCAGCAAGACAATGCCAAGCCACATTCTGCACGTGTTACAACAGCGTGGCTTCGTAGTAAAAGAGTCCGGGTACTAGACTGGCCTGCCTGCAGTCCAGACCTGTCGCCCATTGAAAAAGTGTGGCGCATTATGAAGCGCAAAATAGACAACGGAGACCCCGGATGGTTGTACATCAAGCAAGAATGGGAAAGAATTCCACCTACAAAGCTTCAACAGTTAGTGTCCTCAGTTCCCAAACACCTATTAAGTGTTGTTAGAAGGAAAGGTGATGTAACGCAGTGGTAAACATACCACTGTCCCAGCTTTTTTTGAAACGTGTTGCAGGCATCCATTTCAAAATGAGCAAATATTTGCACAAAAACAATAAAGTTTATCAGTTTGAACTTTAAATTAAATTAAATTAAATATCTTGTCTTTGTGGTGTATTCAATTGAATATACGTTGAAGAGGATTTGCAAATCATTGTATCCTGTTTTTATTTACATTTTACACAACGTCCCAATGTCACTGGAATTGGGGTTGTACCAATGTGGCTATAGATTTGCTGAAAAATTCATACTGACCAGTAAAAAATTTGCAATGAATTGATATAATTGACTTCATGATGAAGTCACAAGTCACTAATTGTATACAGTAAAAAAAAAAAAAAAAAATTAATAAAATAAACATCTTAGGATATCTCTGCAACCAAAGAGATGATCTAAAGCACATATTGATCAAATATTTGTGATCAATTTGTATAAGTGACTTTGTATTGTGATTAAGTCATAAGTCATAATACGAAGTCATATGATAAAACACCTTCGTCATGATATCTCCCCAAACAACGCGGCTAAAGAGATTATCTAACAGGGTGGTTCTCAACCATGGTCCTCATGGACCATCTAACCCACATATTTTCTCCCTGTTCTGACACAAACTGATTAGCTCATTCAGTTGTCTGTGAGCACTTGATTAGCTGAGCACACCTGAACGAGCTAATCAGCTGCTGGCAGAGTAGGGAGAGATGGAAAATATGTAGGTTAGGTGGTCCCTGAGGACCAGGGTTGAGAACCAATAAGAAGTCATAATGAAGTTATAAAATTACCTCACAACCCAGAAAACACATTTTTGATACTTCTCTTTCATAATTTAAACTTGTATATCAGCATGCAGGGTGCACCTCAGCCCTCTGATGACTTTTTAAATGAAATGCAAGAGTCCGTTGGTGTTTGGTTTGGTTTTGTCTGAGCCACATTGTGCGTTTGGTGTGTGAACCTGTTAAAACAGAGCAGACAGCTGAGTATTCAACGTGAGGGGGAACAGACCATTCTTTTCATTCTGTGTGCTGGAGCAACACAAACATTCCCAAAAAGAGACGTACAACACACACATTCAGTAAAACAGGCACACAAACAAAACACGTTTTCCCTCATAAATAAGAGAGGAGCCATGTAAGTCAAAATGAAAAGTTTTTTCCCCCCTTAAACTTTTTTTAAACTAGTGGGGAATCCATTTTAACTTCACATATAGGAATATTTTATTAAAACAATTTTCTGAGATTGGGGTGTTTTTAAGTGCAGGAATCAAGAAATCATATTGGGGCTGTGGGGGGGGGGGGGGGTTGTTGGGGGATCACAACACCAGTGATTCAATTTTATCTCTAACTTATGATCTTTAACAACAAATTCATGAGGCCTCTCTATTTGTGCTATTTGCAAAAGATCCAAAGCTTTTTTTTGCTTTGCAAATTAATAAGTCTTGTTATGTTGGGCGTGACAGACTTTTAAAGCTTTAAAATACAACATTTAACTAGAAGAACAGAATCAATTCTGTCAAAATGGAACTACTTTATCGTTGACTATAATACCAACCTTTCATTATGTTTAATCCATATGGGCTCCAAACAGTTTAAGATAAACAGTTATGACCTTGGGTTGGACATTTTAAGGTTATCCAAGGACAAAAGTCACATGACCTATAGAATGGTGATAGACAGTGCATCCAGAAAGTTTTCACAGCACATCACTTTTTTTCACATTTTACATTACAGCCTTATTCCAAAATGGATGAAATTAATTTTTTTCTTCAAATTTCTACTCACAACACTCCATAATGACAACATGAAAATCTTTTTTGAAATTTTTGGAAACTTATTAAAAATAAAAATCTAAGAAATCACATGTACGTCAGTATTCACACCCTTTGCTCAATACTTTGTTGATGCACCTTTGGCAGCAATTACAGCCTCACATCTTCTTGAATATGATGCTACAACTTTACTGCACCTTTCGTTGGGCAGTTGTGCCCATTCCTCTTTGCAGCACCTCTCAAGCTCCATCAGGTTGGATAAGGAGCATTGGTGCACGCACAGCCATTTTCAGATCTCTCCAGAGATGTTCAGTCCAATTCTGGGCTCTGGTCTGGGCTCTGGGTTTGCCATTTAAGGACATTCACAGAGTTGTCCTGAAGCCACTCCTTTGATATTTTGGCTGTGTGCTTAGGGTCATTGTCCTGAGGAATGATGAACCGTCGCCCCAGTCTTGGTCAGTGGTGCTCTGGAGCAGGTTTTCATCCAAGATGTCTTTGTACATTGCTGCATTCATCTTTCCCTCAATCCTGACTACCCTCCCAGTTTGCTGCTCCTGAAAAACATCTGCACAGCATGATGCCGCCACCACCACTTACTAAGGAGTGGCTTCCGTCTGGCCACTCTACCATACAAGCCTGACTGGTGGATTGCTGTAGAGTTGGTTGTCCACCATACAAGCCTGACTGGTGGATTGCTGTAGAGTTGGTTGTCCTCCTTGACTAAGGCCCTTCTCCCATGATCGTTCAGGTTAGACAGGCGGCCAGCTCTAGGAAGAGTCCTGGTGGATACAATCTTCTTCTTTTTAAAGATGATGGAAGCCACTGTGCTGATTGGGTCCTTCAAAGCAGCAGAAATGTTTCGGTACCCTTCCCCAGATTTGTGCCTCAAGACAATTCTGTCTCGGCTTGTTTTGTGCTCTGACATGTACTGTCAACTGTGGGACCTTATATGTAGACAGATATGTGCCTTTCCAAATCATGTCCATTCAACTGAATTTACCCCAGGTGGACTCCTATTAAGCTGTAGAAACATCTCAAGGATGATCAGTGGAAACAGGATGCACTTGAGTTCAATTTTGAGCTTCATGGCAAAGGCAGTGAATACTTATGTGCATGTGATTTCTTTTTTTTTCTTTTTTTTATAAATTTGCAACAATCATAAAACATTTTTTTCCACATGGTCATTATGGGGTATTGCGTGTAGAATTTTGTGGAAAAAATGAATTTCACCCATTTTGGAATAAGGCTGTAACAACAAAATTTGGAAAAAGTGAAGGGCTGTGAATACAGTATTTCTAGGATGCAATGTATAACCATAGGGGGAAAAAGTTTTGATCTTAGACAGTGGTACTGAATTATAATTAAGTTTCTCAAAATAGCATCACTTTGTCTTTGGCACTCTGAGTGATTTTGTTCATACACAGACAAACAAACTGGACCAAAAACAATACCCTCACATGCACTGCCACTCCACCCGTGTGTAGTTAGAGCACCTCCATCAACCAGTGTAATGTTTTTTAAGTCACTGTTCCTCACACCAGTCAGCTCTGAGAACTGGTTTCCACAGGAACATAACAGACACAGACCACCAAGTCTCACTGTATTTCAGTGATGGACAAAGAGATGTTGTGTCATTACAAATGTCATACCATCCAAATAAATGTCACTGCCGAGTTCTGCATCAACCCAGAACATGGAAGCCACTGCTCCTGTCAGAAGACATGAAATAAAATGAAAAATATTTAATTTCAAGCAGGAAACAGTTTCATTATGTAACATTTGTGTAAGTGGAAGCCAGTCTTCTTTTGGTCTACAGAGAAAATCGTGAATATACCCTGTTTTCCCGTCGGAGAGCCCAGGGCCAAGCATCAAGTATTTATTGTATTATTTTGGCACAAAGTCTTTGAATGAATGCAGCAAACAATGTAACAAATGTCGTTTAGTTTACCAAGTTCAGTAATTATTCAAACAAAAAAACACGCTTTTTAAATTAAAAAAAGCACTGTGGCCAATGGAAAGTGAAAGTACAAACAGTATTTCACTGGCTCTACTTTTATATTATAGCAAAAGCTAAAGTTTGTTTGAAGTCAGGAGTGCAGTATTTTTAGAAACCTTGAATTAGTTTTTGTTTTACAGCTGAGCTCTGTGGGCAAGATGAAACCAATATCAAAATCCTTCAATTGTTTATCCCATGCTGGTACATGTGGTTTGTTTCCATTTTCCTGTGCACGTGGTTATTATAAGACCCTATGTTATTGTGCCAGCCACAGCTTGTTCACATAATCCACTTTTGTCAAACTGCCAAGCGAGAATAAGAAAGTATTGTAAATATTTGATGGACGTGTAATGAAAACACTGTTTTTGAGTGGCATGTTTCACGTAACTCAGCCATCCCTTCACTGAATGGAAGGGGCCAATACCCCTGGGAGACTGTATGACTGACAGCGGTGTCAGGGCCAATGACAGCGTTGTCCTATTCGGTAACGAGGTTGTCTCGGCCAATGACATGGCAGAGGAGTGATGACAGCCTCAGTCTGAGCGCGCTCTGTTGCTTCTGTCTGTGTGACCAAGCGATATGTCTGCCCTTGCTGCTGCATCCTGACACCTGCCACTTAGTGACACACCCCAGTCGTCACAGCAACTGCCCTGTAATGGTCTAATATTGATTTCCTGATTCAAACCTGGGAGGCAAACATTATTTATTTTTTTACCTCCTCAATTGAAATATATATGAGATTCTTGTCTCACAACATCAAACAAATCACAGTTTTAACTTTTAATACTGGAAATTAGAAAGCAGGGTTCTCACCAGGGTTTTTTTTTTTTTTTTTTTAGATTAACGGGATGGAAAAATCACCTTAAAAACTAGGGGTTTGGGGGCCACACTGAGGTTTTAGCATTATGGACTTATAAAGGGCCATCTTTGTCAGTCTAAATATGTCATGATCTGGACTTTAGTGTTATGCTTTGTTCTGTTTAGTTTTGCATAGTTTAGTTTTGATTGTTTTTTTCAGTATGTGATTTCTCTTGTTGGGTTTTTCCTGCTTGGGCTTTGTTGCTCCCTATCTTTCCTGTCTGTCTCTCTTGGTGCTTGGTGGTGGGTGGTGCACTCTGTGTGGGGGCCACACACTGTTCTGGAGCTTTCCACACACCTGTTTCTAAACTGTAGCTCATCACCAGGGTGTATATAAGCTTCACTGGTTGCGCTAGTTCTCCGCCAGATTGTTGCGCCTTGTGCCTTCATTTCCAACTCTGTATTCCGTGTTTTCTAGTCCTGCTTCCCCATTGTGTTTTTGACCACCTGCCTGTTTTTCCGACTACGCCTTACGCCCGATGATTCTGATTTGTTTGCTGATTTTGGACTGGTATTCAGGCACTAATGTATTTAATAAGTTTTGTTTCAAGATGCAAATCATGTTGTCTACAAACTAAATTTCTTCAAGTCAATAGTATATGAATACCAGGTATAATACCAGGGTAAATTAAAAAATATCATATATGAAACTCTCAGAACACCTGCTGTTGAAATAGGAATTACAGCAATGGTTGAGGCCAGTTTATCCAGGTTCAACATTATGTCTTGATGTACAGACAACACTGTCTTTACATGGTCACATGGCCGGGGAGCTAGCAATTTTCAACAAAAATTGAGAGTTTTCACTTGTAAAATGAGCTACCAGTACCAGGACAATTTTGTTGGTGAGGAGTTAGCAAACGGCGTGCAGCCACAATCACGTCTTTAGTTAAGTAAAGTTGGAAAGATATTCAAAGATTCAACCTTCCGGAATCAACAAACTACAACCGACCATTTGGAGGTGATCAGGATTCTGCCTCAGGATTTCACTTTATATAGGCTTTGAACAATTATGTAAAAAAAAAAAAAACTACTTCGCAGATTCTTACCAAATTTGCACCACAGACAGATATTAAGGGATGGAAGATTCCACTGAGTTTTAGAGGTGCTCTGGATCCAGTGTGAGGAGCTCAGCACTCCCCCATCTAAGCACTCCCCTGCCTTCACTGCGCATGAGTCATTTCAAAGCATCTGCAGCGATTCACCGATTATCGCCTCGTTTCTGCTTAAAACTGCACTCCAGTCATTATCTATCTCAGTGGTGGATCTCTGAAGCTTTTTGTACAATAATCATTTCCACATAAATTTCGGCAATAATTCATAATAAATGATGGGGGGGCAATCAGGGCACCACAGCAGCACTTCTGAGACTGACACTCTGAGTCTGACTCTCTACCCATCAAAGTACCAAAGTACAACCCAAATTCCAATGAAGTTGGGACGTTGTGAAAAATGTAAATAAAAACAGAATACAATGATTTGCGAATTCTCTTCAACATATATTCAACTGAATACACCACAAAGACAAGATATTTAATGTTCAAACTGATAAACATGATTGTTTTTTTGCAAATATTTGCTCATTTTGAAATGGATGGGCATGGGCTAGGGAACACATTTCAAAAAAGTTGGGACGGGGCAACAAAAGACTGGGAAGGTTGATGAATGCTCATAGAACACCTAATTGGAAACAGGTGAGTGTCATGATTGGGTATAAAAGGAGCATCCCCAAGCCGTTCACAAGCAAAGATGGGGTGAGGATCACCACTTTGTGAACAACTACGTGAAAAAATAGTCCAACAGATTAAGAACAATGTTTCTCAACATTCAATTGCAAGGAATTTAGGGATTCTATCATCTACAGTCTATAATATAACCAGAAGATTCAGAGAATCTGGAGAACTTTCTACATGTAAGCAGCAAGGCCAAAAACCAACATTGAATGCCCATGACCTTCGATTCCTCAGGCGGCACTGCATTAGAAACCAACATCACTGTGTAAAGGATCCTACCGCGTGGGCTCAGGAACACTTCAGAAAACCATCGTCAGTTCGTCGCTACATCTACAAGTGCAAGTTAAAACTCTACCATGCAAAGCGAAAGCCATACATCAACAACATCCAGAAACGCTGCCACCTTCTCTGGGCCTGAGCTCATTTGAAATGGACAGACACAAAGTGGAAAAGTGTGCTGTGGTCTGATGAGTCCACATTTCAAATTGTTTCTGGGAAAACATGGACGTGGTGTCCTCTGGACAAAAGAAGAAAAAGACCATCCAGACTGTTACCAGCGCAAAGTTCAAAAGCCAGCATCTGTGATGGTATGGGGGTGTGTTAGTGCCCATGGCATGGGCAACTTACACATCTGTTATGGCACAATCAATGCTGAAAGGTACATCCAGATTTTGGAGCAACACATCCAAGCCATCCAAGCAACGACTTTTTCAGGGACGTCCCTGCTTTTTTTCAGCAAGACAATGCCAAGCCACATTCTGCATGTGTTACAACAGTGTGGCTTCATAGTAAGAGAGTGCGGGTACTAGACTGGCCTGCCTGCAGTCCAGACCTGTCACCCATTGAAACGTGTGGTGCATTATGAAGCGCAAAATACGACAACGGAGACCCCGGACTGTTGAACAACTGAAGTCATATATCAAGCAAGAATAGGAAAGAATTCCACCTTCAAAGCTTTAACAATTAGTGTATTTAGTTCCCAAATGCTTATTGAGTGTTGTTAGAAGGAAAGGTGATGTAACACAGTGGTAAACATACCACTGTCCCAGCTTTTTTGAAACGTGTTGCAGGCATCCATTTCAAAATGAGCAAATATTTGCACAAAAACAATAAAGTTTATCAGTATGAACATTAAATATTTTGTCTTTGTGGTGTATTCAATTGAATATAGGTTGAAGAGGATTTGCAAATCATTGTATTCTGTTTTTATTTACATTTTACACAACGTCCCAACTTCATTGGAATCAGGGTTGTATTAAATTTATGGTCGAACCTCTGATTGAAGAGGAACAATGCAGGTTCTGTCCTGGTCGTGGAACAACCGACCAGCTCTTTACTTTCACAAGATCCTTGAGGGTGCCTGGGAGCATGCCCACCCAGTCTACATGTTTTTTGTGGACTTGGAGAAGGTGTATGATCAGGTACCCTGGGAGATACTGTGGGAGGTGCTACCAGAGTATGGAGTGAGGGGGTCCCTTCTCAGGGCCATCCAATCTCTACTCGCAAAGCGAGAGCTGTGTTTGGGTGCTCGGAAGTAAGTCGGACTCATTTCCAGAGGAGGTTGGCCTCTGCCAGGGCTGCGCCTTGTCACCAATCCTGTTTGTGATATTCATGGACAGGATATTGACGCATAGTCGGGGGGAGGAGGGTTTCCGGATTGGTGGGCCAATTGGTGAAACCAATTGATTGCCTACTCCGGGTAGGGAATACGGCCTTGCCCCAAGTGAAGGAGTTCAAGTACCCTGGGGTCTTGTTCACGAGTGAGGGGACGATGGAGCGTGAGACTGGCCGCAGAATCGGCGGTATTGCATTCGCTCTACCGTACTGTTGTGACGAAAAGGGAGCTGACCCAAAAGGTGAAGCTCTCGATCTACTGGTCAGTCTTCGTTCCTACTCTCATCTATGGTCATGAGTGTTGGGTCATGACTGAAAGAACTAGATCATGGGTACAAGCGGCCGAAATGGGCTTCCTCAGGAGGGTGGCTGGTGTCTCCCTTAGAGATAGGGTGAGACGTTCGGTCATCCGTGGGAGGCTCCGAACAGAGTCGCTGCTCCTTCGCGTTGAAAGGAGCCAGCTGAGGTGGTTCGGACATCTGGTAAGGATGCCTCCTGTGCGCCTCCCAAGGGAGGTGTTCCAGGCACGTCCATCTGGGAGGAGACCCCGGGGAAGACCCAGGATTAGGTGGAGAGATTATATCTCCACACTGGCCTGTGAACGCTTCGGGATCCCCCAGTCAGAGGTGGTCAATGTGGCATGGGAAAGGGAAGTCTGGGGTCCCCTGCTGGAGCTGCTGCCCCCGCGACCCGAACCCGGAAAAGCGGTTGAAGATAAGTGAGTGAGAGTGACAGATAGAAATTGCCATCCTTATCTGTATTTAACACTGAGGATAAATGAGACTGTACAGTCCACAAAGTTTGCTCTACAGATTATGAACATCTCAGGTATCCGAAAAATGATTTGGGGAATTAACTAAAGCCAGTAGCACAGAGGAAACATCATTTTAATCCTTTTTAGCCCAGGCAAAATTATAATCTTTTTTTTTACACATTTTACAAACTTCATGTCTTGACAGTAGCAAGGCTCCCATTTTGACTTAAATGGGAATTGGTCAGAAATTCATGCAGATACAGTTTGTCCACAGTAGGTTCTGTGATGAATGTGCACAACTTAATTATCAGTCTTATCATACGGTTTCACCGTGCAGCCAAGTGCAGAAGAGTTGGGAGGGAGAGGATTAACTTGACCAAAATGCTTGCGAGTGCTGGCAATCTTGTGGCATAGTGTGATGTGTTTGTGGCAGATAGTAGCAAATTGGGAGCTACAGGCTACATTTGTGTGAGAGCAGCTGAACACTTTAAATACATACATAGTTTCAATGAATTGTGATATGGATGTTTACCTGTTATTTCTTCAAAAAAAAAAAAAAAAAAAATCTTAAATGACCTTAATTATTCACTAGTAACCTACTAGCCCATTAAAAATGATGTACACCTTAGATTACTGCTAGATATTGGAAAACAAAACTTAATGAATGAATGACAGAGATAAACAACCAAAAGTACCCCATCTGCATTATCTGTTTAGTAGATGTACCTAATCTTTGCACTGTGATGCAGTTATTTTTGGAAAATGTTTGCTAGCAATAGAAAAGCTTTGCATTTAAAACCATATGACAGACATGGAATATGCGATAAAGATCATTTAAAATGTGTTCAACTATTTTATTAATCAGATGTTCTGGGTGGCCTGCCAACATCATCTCTATGAGTGTTCACATTGTAATTTAGACCTTTTAGGAGGATTAATGAATTTAAATTAGGGGAGGTGATGGTCTAGTGGTTAAAGTGTTGGGCTTGAGACCAGAGGATCCTCGGTTCAAATCCCAGCCTGACCAGAAAATCACTACGGCCCTTCGGCAAGGTCCCTAATTCCCTAGTTGCTCCCAGTGTGTAGTGAGTACCTTGTATGGCAGCACCCTCACATTGGGGTGAATGTGAGGCATCATTTGTAAAGTGCTTTGAGCATCTGATGCAGATAAAAGTGCTATATAAATGCAGTCCATTTACCATTTAAATTTTGGTTCTCTGTCTGCCAACAACTTCACAAAACTGTAACCTCCTTGACCAAAAATAAATAATTACACAATAACACTGCTCTTATTTGAGCCAGGAGAATGTGTATTACCTGGATCAGCAAGTCCTGTTGTTTCTAACAAGATATAATCAAACTTTCCTTTCTTCTCCATCAGATTTTCTATCGCTTTTAGACCATTGTCCCTGAAAAAAGAATAAACACAATGTTTAGGCACCTGCACAACTCCACCAGTACACTCACACCACACCAGTTTATGGTATGGCACACAGTATACTGCTATGATGAAAACTAGACATAGTGTACATTATATATAAATAAAATATACATAGTATTACATTACTACATTGTACTTACATCCACAATAGTGGCACAGTTCAGAGTTCATATATGTGTATAAATGGTGAAACATTAGCAAAACAATTTTAATTATGTGAGATAGCTGAAAACGATATAACAAGAAACAATCACACATAAATGCTTGATTTTGAACCATTTAATGTTTTATCATTCACACAATTGCATTTATTCCTTGACCAGTTGCCAGATCAGAAGGCTCCCAACAAGTTTACAAGTTAATCATTAAATATGTCACAAAAGCATTTTTTTTTCTTTGTTTGTTTCTCCATTTTGACGTGCAACTCTTATTTTTAAGAATTCCTTTGATTGCTAAACAAGAACGCAACAAAACAACAACAAAAATAAAAAAAAATAAAAAATAAATAAAAGACCAACATAAACACATTCACTAAGACCAACAGCATCTGGGTGACACCAAAATGTCATTTTCAAAACCTAAAACCAGGACATCAAAGGCATTCAGACGCCTCTCGCCCCCCTGAGGATTGAACGAACTGCTCAGTGCCCTGCCTTCCCAGGGCAAATGAACCTGAGACTGCTTTTTACGTACTTAACTGAACAGCAGAGGCATCCATTCCTCAATTCCAGCCACTCCTCGTACAGCTCTCCTGCCTGGCTCACTGCGAGGGACTTCTCAAGAGCGCTCCCTAAGGAAGAGATCGCAGTACAGCAGTCCAGTAATCTAAGTATTACTTTTATTTATTGCTGCAGTCTTGTGGAAAGCTGTGGCCATATCACAGTTAAAAAGAATTCATATTTTCTCAGAGAACATGATTCATTTACCTTCTCCAAATTCATTAAGTATGACAGCAATACGCTTGTTGTGTTGTTCTGTTAATATGTAATTCAAGAGTGTCGTCTTTCCAGCACCTTCAAAGAACAGTAAACATCAGATTTTTAAGGGAGGAATAAACACATTCATTTTTAGCATCAACAAGTTTAGGGCACTCAGAGAGCATATGGAGGAGAGCACAGAAATCAACAGGTAATCTTAGAAACTCATTCATTAAAAATAAAGTTAAAGTTACATCTCACTCAAAATCCAATCATCACTTCTGTGAACAAAGGTCAACATCACCACCAAATTTCAATCCAATCAGTTCATATTTTTGAAATATTCAGCCCGACTGAATTTTTGATGAAAGTCTGACTCTTACCGAGGTAGCCAGTGATGATGGTGACAGGTATCTGCTTCACCTGAGTGTCAATGGGCACCAACTCTGGACACTCATCCTCCTCCTCCTCCATCGCTGCTCGTTAGACACCAGAAATGACTCTTGTAATTTATTAAATCAGGAGTTGGATTAAATATGAGCAAATACGAGGTCTGTCCAAAAGTATCGTACCTTTTTATTTTTTGCAAAAACCATATGGATTTGAATCATGTGTGATTGCATCAGCCAAGCTTGAACCTTCGTGCGCATGCGTGAGTTTTTTCATGCCTGTCGGTTGCGTCATTCGCCTGTGAGCAGGCTTTGTGTGAGCAGTGGTCCACCCCTCTCGTCATTTTTTTATTGCGAATAAATGTCTGAACGATTTGGAGCTTTGCTGCATCAAATTTTTCCAGAAACTGTGAGAGACCTCCAGCTGGACACCATTCGGAAAATTTAGATGGCTTTCAGCAACGATTTTATGGGGATTACACAGCATAAGGAGTGCTCCAGCCAGTTTAAAGACCGCCCACAGCGTCTGAGAGCGCGGCGCGCTCCGAGCGCCGATCGACAGGCTCAAAACCCGCTCAAACAACCAGATTATTTCCAACGTGAAGGCTTTGTTGATCTGGGACATCGTCTTTCACAAAAAAGGCAGAAGGCGTGGACAGCAGCACTTTTTCGGCACATTCTACTGTTACAGGAGTTTTTTTCATGGAAAGAGAAGCGGAGGATTGCGCCACCATGCCGCTCATGGCGCGGGACAAAACCACCTCCGTGTTGGTCTCACAGGACGGCTTTCAGATGGCTCAGACGGCTTCCGGTTGCTTTTCAGTCGTGTGAGTATCCAAGAAATTGTGCATGAGCTGGACATGCCCCAGCATGTCCTGTGAGGCTTCATCATGGCGTTGCTTTGCGCCATGCGGCTCCGCCGCGACGCGCGGAGTTACTCCGCTCCTCTTTCCATTACAAAAACTCCTGTAACAGTGGAATGTGCCGTTCATTTCTAAACTGGACGCTGTCTTGATCTGGTATGTCGTCTGACTAGCACAGGAATTGCGGAAGACGTGGACATCAGCACTTTTTCGGCACATTGAGACAGACGTGCAGAGGAACTCCGCGCGTCGCGGCAGAGCCGCATGGCGCAAAGCACCGCCGTGATGAAGCCTCACAGGACATGTTGGGGCATGTCCAGCTCATGCACAATTTCTCGGATACTCACATGACTGAAAAGCAACCAGAAGCCATCTGAAAGCCACCTGAAAGCCGTCCTGTGAGACTAACACGGAGGTGGTTTTGTCTCGCACCATGAGCGGCATGGTGGCGCAATCCCCCGCTTCTCTTTCCATGAAAAAAACTCCTGTAACAGTAGAACGTGGCGAAAAATTGCTGATGTCCACGCCTTCTGCCTTTTTTGTGAAAGTTAGACGACGTCCCGGATCAACAAAGCCTTCACGCTGAAAATGATCTGGTTGTTTGAGCGGGGTTTGAGCCTGTCGATCGGCGCTCGGAGCGCACTGCGCTCTCAGACGCTGTGAGCGGTCTTTAAACCAGCTGGAGCACTCCTTAAATCAGTGTAATCCCCATAAAATCGTCGCTGAAAGCCATCTAAATTTTCCAAATGGTGTCCAGCTGGAGGTCTCTCACAGTTTCTGGAAAAATTTGATGCAGCAAAGCTCCAAATCGTTAGAATAGAATAGAATAATTCTTTATTGTCCACCGATGTGGAAAACTGTCTTTGGCTCACCAGCACAAAAAAGACAAAAAAACAGTCATAAAACAGTCATACAAACACACGAATAAAACAAAAATAAGATACATGAAATACATGGAAGTAAAGGAAGAAGTAGAATAAGACCTAGTAAGATAAATAAAATGTACAGTAAGATCTAATAAAATCAAATAAAACAGAAGTAAAGCAGTTCAGGTTTAATTTGTGGAGTGGTCACTTTTTTGAGTTTATTATGGTGACGGCATTTGGTATAAAAGATTTTTTGAAAGAACCTTTGGCCAGAGGAGCTCTGTAGCGCCTCCCAGACTTCAAGAGCTCAAACTGACAGGACAGAGGATGAGAGCTGTCTGCCAGGACTCTCTCAGCTTTCCTCCTCATCCTGTCAGTGTAAATGTGGGCCAGAGTCTTCTGGGGTTTTCCCACAATTTTCCCCGCCATTTTTACAATTCTATTTAATTTGTCCTTACATTTACAACTCAAGTGACCAAACCAAACACAAAGATGAAATGTTAAAATACTCTCAATATGTGCAGAATACACAAGCTCTAAAATCTGCGGATTAACACCAAGACAACTCAATCTTCTGAGAAGACTGAGTCGCTGTGAACATTTCTTAAAGATAAAATCAGTGTTTTCAAAGAAGCTCAAGTGACCATCAAGAACTGTACCAAGATATTTAAAAGTTTCAACCGTTTCAACAAGCTGGCCATCGAGTGAAACTGGCTGCACGGTCAGTTCTTGCTTTGTGTGAAAAACAAGCTCCTTTGTCTTAGACACACTGATTTCCAGCTGGCTGTCGAGACACCAAGCTCCAAGAGCCTTAGTGTGAGCAAGATAGGAGGCTTCGCCAGAGGAGTCACACTTCTGTAGCAGGCCGACTAGGGCCATGTCATCCGCATATTTAATCAGTTTAAAGTTTGTGTCATTAACTGCAAATTCGTTTGTAAAAAGAGAGAAGAGCAGAGGTGAAAGAACGCTACCCTGTGGGCAGCCAGTGCTTATGATGACCTCTCCTGACAGAATGTTGTTAGCACAAACTCTTTGAGGGTGACAAGACAGAAAGTCTCTGATCCAGAGCATCAGGCCCTTTTCAACATTTAAATCAGCCAGCTTTTTCAGAAGAATATGTAATTTCATAGAATTAAAAGCTGCACTGAAGTCTACAAACAAAACCCGAGCATATACTTTAGCAAGTGAAAGCTGCTTTGAGATCATGTCCAGCAAGATCAATCCGGCATCGTCAGTACCTCTGTCCCTCTTATAGGCAAACTGCAGAGGGTCTAGTTCACTGACCACTGTGGTGGTCAGGAGGTCAACTAAAACTCTCTCCATAGTTTTACATAATATGGAAGTTATGGCAATGGGCCAAAAATCTTCAAGTTTGCTTGCCCCTGGCTTTTTTGGTATGGGCCTTATTATGGAGAATTTCCAAGATTTGGGCAATTCTGTGACAAGAAGGGAATTAAACAATCTGGAAAAGACTCCTTTTAATTGAGGAGCACAGTCTTTGAGTAGACGGGCTTTCAGGCCATCTGGCCCAGTGGCCTTGTTTGGCTTCAGTTTAGAAAGACTTTTAGCCACGGCATCCTCAGTGATGGCTGTGGGGGCTCCTGCAGGAAGATTTTTACAGATCTCATCACATTCCTGTTTATCATCCACTTTATCAAATCTACAGAAGAAACGGTTTAACTCATCAACAAAACATTGATTAATGGTTGTAAGAGCATCACATTTCTTACTGGATTTGCCCATCAGTGTATTTAGACCTTCCCAGGCTTGTTTTATATTGCCACTGAAAAATTTACTTTTTACTTTATTCTTGTACTCAATTTCTGCCTTAAATATATTCCCTCTCAGCTGTCTCCTTTTTTCCTGCATTAACTGCACATTACCAGAGCAGAAGGCTGCCTTCTTTTCATTAAGACAAATTTTCAATTGTTTGGACACCCAGGGTTTGTTATTTGGGAATATTTTCACAGTTTTAGTCTCTGACACATTATCCTCACAGAACTTAATGTAAGATGTGATGGTGTCAGTGAGTTCATCTCCATCCAGACAGGATTCAAAGAAAATGTCCCAGTTTGTTTCATCAAAACAGTCTCTGAGTTGCTCTTTGCTTTCCTCGGACCACACCTGTACCTGCTTATTAACTGTTTTAATTCTTCTGACCACAGCTTTGTATTTAGGCAAAAGATGAATCACATTGTGGTCAGATTTTCCAAGAGGCGGTCTGCATACCGCTTTATAAGCCTCTGGGATGTTGCCATAGCAACCGTCAAGCGTCCGATGTAGACGTGTGGGACAGTCTACATATTGCTGTAGAGTGGGCAGGTGGTCAGACAGACTGCAGGAGTTAAAGTCACCCAGAATGAAAACGGGCTGGTCAGCAGAGCGGGTGAGTGCATTATTATAGCTCTCTGCTATTCTCTCTCCTGCTGCGTCGTCATCTGGACCGGGCACGTATACGAGAATGACAGTGATCTGTCCAAACTCCCGCGGAAGATAAAAGGGTCTAAAAGATACAGTCAGTATCTCATAGTCAGGTGTGCATACTTGCTCTCGTATGCTGTATTGAGTGGCCCAGCTGTTATCCACAAACAAACACAGACCCCTCTGATGGATTTGTGCGCAGTGTGCGCATCCCTGTCCACTCTGACAGCGGTGTAGCCTGACAGGCTCGGTGTATCGTGATGATCTTTAAGCCATGTTTCCGTGAAACACACAAGATTGCTCTATCTAAATTCACTGTCATGCTCGGCTCTCGGTTCATCGAGTTTATTGCTTACCGAGTGGACGTTAGACAGAGTGATGACAGGCAGCGGGAATCTGCTGCGGCGTCTCCAGAGTCGGTGCCTCACGCCTCCCCTGGAGCCACGCTTTTTCCTTATCCCCAGACATTTAAGAGGCCGTCGGATTTCCTGACAGTCCGCAGGTAGACAAACTGAAGGAACCCCACCAGGTGAGCAAAGTGACAAAAGATGCTCTCTGGTGTAGGTAAGGAAGCTTTGCCTGCTTGTGAGGCAGCTCCCGTGCACAAACGTTGACAGGCAGAAAATGATCCACAGCAGTGCGATTTTCATTGCAACGATAAGGTCCAAAGTGCAAAGTGCAGTGAAGTTCTGACAGGTCACATCCACATTAAACCAATGAACTGCTTAAAAAAATATGTTAAAACAAATTTAATAACGCTAACAGATAAACAGTGAAACAAACAGTGAGCGCAGGGTCAGCAGCAGGTCGCGCCCCCGGAAGTGGTAGTGAGCACAGTGAACCCAGATCAGACATTTATTCGCAATAAAAATCCGACGAGAGGGGTGGACCACTGCTCACACAAAGCCTGCTCACAGGCGAATGACGCAACCGACAGGCGTGAAAAAACTCACGCATGCGCACGAAGGTTCAAGCTTGGCTGATGCAATCACACATGATTCAAATCCATATGGTTTTTGCAAAAAATAAAAAGGTCCGATACTTTTTGGACAGACCTCGTATGGTTTCGAGTCACATGAACAAAAAACAATAAACAGTCAGTGATCAAAAATTTGCTTCTGGAAAAAGGATGGAAATGTCTGAAGGTGAATATGTAACTGAAGAAAGAGGAGTGCAGAGTGATGCATAAAACTGGAGGAAGGTGCACACACGACTATGTCCTGTGCAGAAGATGCAACCTGGAAGAGACCCAAGACTGTAAGGTGGTGAGAGGGCAGAGTGTAGCTAGACAGCATCGGACATGGACCAAGGACCAGATGGTGGAAGATCAAGGAGGAAGACTGTCATGTGATATTTAGGTATGAGGTGAGATATGCACTGGAAGGAGGTGATGTGATGTAGCACGTTAGGCTGATAAAGGATGCAGATGTGGAGAGAATAAATCAGGAAGTGCAAGGGAACAGTAAGGACAAAGTGAGGACAGCTATGAAGAGTGGAAAGGCAGTTGGTCCAGATGGCATACCAGTGTATATAGGGAGAAGAATGCTGAGGTGAGAAGCAGAAGAGGGAGGCCAGAGAGGAGGTTTATGGATGTGGTGAAGGAGGACATGCAGGTAGTTGGTGTTACAGTGGAAGACACAGGGGACAGGATGAGACGGGAATCTGGCGACCCCTAACGGCAGCAGCCGAAAGAGGAACTCGTAAGATTAACAAAGACATTTCAAAAACTTATGTATGCTAACAGAAATGAACAGTGAGCATCAACACAGTATTATCACTTAGTCAACGTGGAGAAAAACTGCATGAGAAAGCAGAACCACTTTATCCTGTTCTTCTTACATGTACAATCCAAGCGTAATTAACCACACCTGCAACTTTTATATATAATACAATAAATTACCTGAATTGTTGTATTGTAAACTTATGTATTCGGGCTTAGAGAAGAAAAAATCCAGTCGGCTCCACTGTTGTTGTTGGGCTTGACCGTGTGTAACATTGCTGAGGGTCCGTTCAAATCCGGAAACTCAGACTTCAGTTCCGCTTCAGTGCCAAAGGACGGGACTGCAAATCTATCAAGAGAGAGAAAAACACGACACTAAGATTGATTTTAAACTGTAGAGATTTTCAGTGTACAACTTTAATTAACTTAACTTACAACTTAAGAGTTATCCGAATATTTCCCGTGCCTAAACAGGGCGACTAAATAACACCAAATAAGATGTAATGAGCAACTATGACCAGAGGAGGGCGAATGAACCCAACTTATAGAAACCAATGGCGATACACACCTGTTAGTGCAGCAGATAAGTGAAACAATCCTTCCCTTGGTGATGCAAGCATCAAATTTGGCATGAATGTATTTCATAAATCAGTGTTTGAGAAAAAAGTGCTGGCCACTTGAAAATCCAATATGGCGGCCAGGTAGGGGTCAATGAAGAATTACACAGGGGTCAAAATCTAAAAACACTCCAATCATATTGAATAGTATAACACATTTGTCTGATCATAAATATTCCAAAAAGGTATAGTTTGGACTATCTATGTCTGACTGTTATGGAGTTATGGGGTAAAAACAGCAAGAATGGTGACAAAGGTCAGTTTCAGTTTGTATAGGGGTCAAAAGATAAAGTTGCCCCAGTTTTGGTAAAATGTGATGCAAATTATTGGTTGAGTTAATAGGGTTTTAAAAAGGAATAGTTTGCACCATGTGTCATGCTCAGTTGTCACGTTACAGGGTAACATCTGTCACATGCCATAGAATCCAGTGGACGTCGACATTGTTTGACATTTACTTTGCAAACCAAGCATTCAACACAGTCAAAACTATTCCATTTATTAATCCTATTAGTTCAACCAATAATTTGCACCACGTTTTACCAAAATTGGGGCAACTTTATCTTTTGACCCCTATACAAACTGAAACTGACCTTTGTCACCATTCTTGCTGTTTTTACCCCATAACTCCATAACAGTCAGACATAGATAGACATAGATAGTCAAACTTTTTTCTAAAATAATGCAACCATCAAAATATCAAATAATTTATGGTTAGAAGTTTTAAGAAATAATGAATAAGTATTTTATTTGACTACCCTCTAACTTTTTTCTTGACCATTTTATTGCTAATTCATTATTCCGTTTGTTGTCTTTGTGAATAATTGAGAATAATTAAATATTAAAATTTGCACATTTCAGATTTTTTTTTTAAACTAATTTTCTACACATTTTAGAACATGTTGATGCAGGTTACATTATTATACATTTAATGCAATATATATATATATATATATATATATATATATATATATATATATATATATATATATATATACAGTGAGGAAAATAAGTATTTGAACACCCTGTGATTTTGCAAGTTCTCCCACTTAGAAATCATGGAGGGGTCTGAAATTCTCATCTTAGGTGCATGTCCACTGTGAGAGACATAATAAAAAAAAAAAAAGAATGGAAATCACAATGTATGATTTTTTAATAATTTATTTGTATGTTACTGCTGCAAATAAGTATTTGATCCCCTACCAACTAGCAAGAATTCTGGCTCACACAGACCTGTTAATTTTTCTTTAAGAAGCCCTCTTATTCTGCACTCTTTACCTGTATTAACTGCACCTGTTTGAACTTGTTACCTGTATAAAAGACACCTGTTCACACACTCAATCAATCACACTCCAACCTGTCCACCATAGCCAAGACCAAAGAGCTGTCTAAGGACACCAGGGACAAAACTGTAGACCTGCACAAGGCTGGGATGGACTACAGGACAACAGGCAAGCAGCTTGGTAGAAGACAACAACTGTTATGATTATTTATAAGAAAGTGGAAGAAACACAAGATGACTGTCAATCTCCCTCAGTCTAGGATTCCATGCAAGATCTCACTTTGTGGGGTTACCCCACAAACTGAGAAAGCTCAGAACTACACAGGAGGACCTGGTCAATGACCTGAAGAGAGCTGGGACCACAGTCACAAAGATTACATTAGTAACACATGATGCTGTCATGGTTTAAAATCCTGCAGGGCAGCAAGGTCCCCCTGCTCAAGCCAGCACATGTCCAGGCCCGTTTGAAGTTCACCAGTGACCATCTGGATGATCCAGAGGAGGCATGGGAGAAGGTCATGTGTTTAGATGAGACCAGAATAGAGCTTTTTGGAATCAACTCCACTTACCGTGTTTAGAGGATGAAAACAACCCCAAGAAAACCATCCCAACCGTGAAGCATGGGGCTGGAAACATCATACTCTGGGGGTGCTCTTCTGGAAAGGGGACAGGACGACTGCACCGTATTGAAGGGAGGATGGATGGGGTCATGTATTGCGAGATTTTGGCAAACAACCTCCTTCCCTCAGTAAGAGCATTGAAGATGGGTCATGGCTGGGTCTTCCAGCATGACAGTGACCCCAAACACAGCCAGGGCAACTAAGGAGGGGCTCCATAAGAAGCATTTCAAGGTCCTGGAGTGGCCTGGCCAGTCTCCAGACCTGAACTCAATGGAAACTCTTTGGAGGGAGCTGAAACTCCAAACCTGAAAGATTTGGAGAAGATCTATATGGAGAAGTGGACCAAAATCCCTGCTGCAGTGTGTGCAAACCTGGTGAAAAACGATAGGAAACGTTTGATCTCTGTAATTGCAAACAATGGCTACTGTACCAAATATTAACACTGATTTTCACAGGTGTTCAAATACTTATTTGCAGCAGTAACATACAAATAAATGATTAAAAAATTGTGATTTCCAGATTTTTTTTTTTTTACATTATGTCTCTCACAGTGGACATGCACCTAAGATGAAAATTTCAGACCCCTCCATGATTTCTAAGTGGGAGAACTTGCAAAATAGCAGGGTGTTCAAATACTTACTACTCAAATACAAATACTAGTCACAATTTTGTTTTCCTTTTTTCTCTTCTTTGTTGATGGGGGTTCATGCTCCCTTGCTTTCTGTTGTAGTAATATGTTTGATCCCCATTTCACAAAAATAAGGGTTCTCAAACTTGTTAGCCTCTGTTAGCAGATAGTATACAGTGTTTCAAGGGCCAATCACTGATTCTTCTGCTGTTTTTTCTTCACTCTTCTGCCTGCTCTACAAAATGTAAGAGGCATGTCACTTTTGGGTTACTGTATCAAAATGGCAGTGCAGCATGGTGACTTTCAGGTGGGGGCGGGGTCACTCCAATAACACTATTGATTGTAGGTAATCTATATACTAAGAAACAGTTGGCAGTGAACACTGTTTTCTATATCTGCTAATAAACACCCAACAGTCATGATCTGGCTTTGAGAGCAGGAAAAACTGACACTGAAAATGTAATAGTTTATATTTCTGACCAGGTGAAACCTGTTCTTGCAGTAGTTGGAGTCCTTAAATGATTTAGGACATTTTCAAGGAGTGGTGAAAAAGTGATTGGTGTGCATGGTTTCAGTGTGGAAGGTTTCTAGTTCATACCCCACCCCTGCCACATTTCTCCATGTAATGTGGAGTTGCATCAGGAAGGGCCTCTGGTGTCAAATCAGCAAGCAGATCTAGTTTGTATCTGCTGTGGTGACCCCATTTGAAAACAACAAAGCAGCTGAAATTAGTCCTGAAATGCTCACTTTGCCGGCTAGTTGGTGACAAGAACTGTTCAAATGTTTGGCAAAGTCACCACTGTTTATTCATTTGAGAAGTTAAGTTTTGGCGAAAATAAGATGTGCTGACAGCCAAAAATCAACTTACAGTTGTGTCCCTTGCTCTTATGGGCAATTTACTTGTCCCAATAAGGACTCTGGAAATACAACTCTCCTTCCACAAGTGTAACTGAATTTTCATATCTGCCTATTTATATCACCCATAAATTTGAAGACCAACACTATATGATAAGAATTTACCATTTTATTAACTAAAAAGATGAAGCCAGACTGTCTCTATTACTGGAAAGATGAATGAATATATTCACATTTCTTGTTTGTTACATTATGTTCTTGCCTAAAATCTTTATTTTATTTTATTTTATTTTTTACTGTTTTAGATAATGATACACTCACTCATCTTCAACTGCTTAGTCCAATTAAGGGTCACAGGGGGCTGGAGCCTATACCAGCAGTCACAGGGTGTGAGGCAGGGTCCACCCCGGACATGACACCAGTCTCTCACAGGGCCACATATAGACAGACAAACACATTCACACCCGCACACACACCTACGGACAATTTAAAGTATCCAATCCGCCTAACCGGCATGTCTTTGGATGTGGGAGGAAGCTGGAGCATACAACTTTTTTGTTTGAATTTTTATATTTTTTATGGGATTATAATGAATCAGTAAAGTAATGTTACAGAGACATTAAGCTGAAGATGGACTCTCCCATTCTACTTTCAGATTTTGACAGCAAAAAATTCATATTAGTGGATGGGTTAGTTCATCCCAGCCAGGCTGTGGTAACACAAAAACAATAAATGCTATCATATCACCAGATTAAAAACAGCACATAATAATTATGAACAGTTTAGTCTGTGGTGCTGTTTCATGCCCTAGATCAATTAAAAAAAAAAAAACTACTCTGATTTAATATCCCCTTGACGTGTCTGCCACCAAACACTCAGTATATTAATGTGTTCAGTGATGTACTCCACCCTGTCACCAAGCAAGCAACAAGTCAAGTCTGGGACTTCAGTGATTTCACAACTTACTTTTAACATGAATGCTGAAACGGAGCTGAGAATGCTACGACATTCACATTCAACTCCAAAATTCAGATAAGTTTAATAGATAACCACAGCATTGAAATCAAGGCTGACATATTTGTGAACAGGTTGAAAATCAAGTTGAGTAAAGTCTGGGAGCATGTGCAGGTACCACGCTTCACTGCATCCGTGACACCACAGAACCGCCTTGGATCCTGGATGGCAGCCACTCACACGTACAACAGATCCAAGGGAAGGTGGGGAGGTGATGGTCTAGTGGTTAAGTGTTGGGTAGAGCACCTGTGTATAGCAAAATGCAGAAAAGACAAACAGCTGTGTATGCATGCATGCGATTTTTATCACGCACAAACTGGGGAGAGCTGACATTTGCCGTTTGGGTCAAGGATGAACGATGCCAAAACCGAACGTTGATAGGACTAATATTTTTAGAGAAGCTATATATATTAGCTAACAACACTGAACAATGGACATTGATATTTACATTCCGGACTCACGCGCCAATCTAGTAGGCACATGAGGGCGGGGCCCGGCCCCCAGAAAAGAGGCAAGACCCACCCCCCGGGCCAGGAAGCACACGAGTGCCCCCAACACCTTGAGACCCCCCCCCAAGCAACCAGCAGGACCCCCCAGCCCCCAAACCACCCCCACCCTGGATCCCACCCCGGACATCAAGCCCAAGATCGGGAACCACCTAAGCGAGAACAGGGCAACACCCCACTCCACGGAAACCATGGCCCCCAAACCCACAGCAGCCGTCCGCCCCCCGTGCCAGACTCCCGCGCCCCACCGCCACCACCCATCCCCCCAACGAACCGCAGGAGCCCGGACCCCACGAGTCCCAGAGCAGGACCCCAAGACCACGGCAGAACTGGTGTGGCAGACCCCCCCACCCCAGGCCCCAGACCCCCACAGCCATCCAGGGCGAACCACACATGCCACACTCACCCTACCTACCAACCCCGCCATAATTATTATGGTTAACTCCCTTGTTGTGTGGGACCCCCTAAGTGAGCAAAGATAGACTTGCATTAAAAGCAAGGCAGGAGACGGCAGGTGGCAGACTGCCATGGGAGGCTGCGGTACACTGCTGCACCACAGCCTGCCCTGCAAACCCACCACCGCCTGTGACCCTGACTCTAAAAGTGAGTGTGTTTACTAATTGTGTTGAAATATAGTGTGTGCATTAAAATGGCAGGACAGGAGTGGTGGATGGAGATCAATCCATACCCAACACCTGGCCGCAGAACTATTTGATCCCAATAATGTGCTAGTTAAATCCCAGTATGATGTGCGTGCGTGTACTGTGCTGGTGAAGTGCATTAAAAGGGTGTGACATGTGAGGCCCAACCCCAAGCAGAGGCGCGGTGCAGGGAGCGGGCCACACACACCGGCCCCACCGGGCCCCGTGCTAGTCTATTTCTAATATTGCTCACAGTACAACGTGGGATCAATACTGGGTAATGCACTAAGCGGCTGACAATTTAAAACCACATGTACATTGAAAATGATATTATTTTTGTGAATCACACCCAAAACGCACACACGCCACACACAAACACGCACACAAGTCAAGTGTTATGTGTTTCTTGCGTCTGCAAGTCTAGCTTGTGTACTTAGGCTTTAAGAACAGTTTGTCTGTAGATTTTTTTTAAAGATTAATCTTAAAACATATTTATTTCATCTTGCTTGCAATTAGATTGTGTTTTTAGTAAAAACACAATCTTATTTTATTTTATTATGGTTTAGCTGTTTATGTTATGCATGTTTACATTTGGTGTTTTCATTTTTTTATTGTTCTGGATGTGAAATTGCTGTGCCTCGATGTTTTATTATGCAGAGCACTGAATATTGTGCTACATAAAGACATTATCAATTGTTATTATTATTTTCTTTCTTACATTATCTTTGTTAGCTTGGAGACAGCCTGTGTAAGATGTTACTCCAGACCCCGCTCACCCCTATGCTGAGCGTGTGGCTGCGGCACACTCTGCACGAGAGAGAGCGCGAGGTAGCGCTCGTGCCTCTCTCACCTATGCTGGCCCCGCCTTCTCGGCTCTCTCGCGGCTGCCTGGTCCCTCCCCTCTCTCGCTCTGTCTCCGCTCCAATCAAAGGCGGAAGTTTGAAAGTTTACACCCAGAAACGCAGCTGCTGTGACGTTCAGCGGGAGCGCTGAGATGACTGTTGCTCCGTAGGAATAGCGGAGAGTCCGCAGGTTAACGTCGGAGGCAACGCCGCACACACGGGACTTCAGGCTCTCCCATGGCGGCCCTGGCCGGCGCCGAGCGACGGGCTTTCGCTCTGAAAATCAACAGGTAAAAATGCCCTGTTTGTTTGTGCACAAGTGGACTGTTGAAGTTGTTGCCTGTCAGGATCAAGTTTTTTGGCACCTTCCCAGAGTTGTTTAGTAATGCAGGCGCACACATGTTCAGAAGTAAACCTTCCCCCAGAAGGCAACATTAAGGACATAAAAGTCTAATTTACTGTTCTCAGAAACGCAAAAAAAATGAGAACTTCTGCTAAGAGTCACATGATCAACCATGCTGTCTGCTGGAAACTTCTGTGTTATTTAAAGGGGTCATATTATAAGACCTTTCCAGCAAGATGCCACAGACCGTCAAGTGTCTTAAATACAGGAATTAAACTTGAAAATAGAGACACCTAAAGTAAACCCACTTTTCAGGTTTCTCAGGATGCACATTTTTGACCGCCGACTTGGAAGAAGTACATTGAGTTCACAGAGAGCTGAATATGTCAGTGTTGTCTGGGTGAATAAGCAGTCTTAAACTGGGAGTGTGATCAAATTTATGTTGTTTTTGGTGATAAGCCTTATACAGTTTTACGTGCTCATGGATGGATCTAATAACCTACGACATAGCAGAAAAGCCCCATGTCCATAGAGCATTTTTTCCTGAGTACCAGTGTCCATTTTTCTTTTCTTTTTTGCCTTCAGTTGTTCTAAATGAGAATGGAGGGCCTGTGGCTGCCTAAAGAAAAAAGTGCTGCACCTCCATTTTTTTTTTCAGTGTTTCACCTTTTTGTTTTGCTGCTCTGAAGTTTTCGGAAAGATGCTGTGTTGTCACTGCAGCTCCTTTTTCACGCAACCATATCAGATGGATCAAAAGTTGTCAGGATTTGCCATGCAAAATGTATCACAACAGAAACAAAAACATATCTGTGATAGCAGGTTGGACAGATGCTGTGTTCCTGCTAAGGGTGAGTGCTTTTAGCACCATGCAGTACGCATTGTACACATTATCAGATGGTTGCTATTATTGTTGTCAGTCAAATAACTTATGATTGTACTCACACCTTTATATTTAATTATTTTAATAAGTTACAAAACAGGTTCAGTCATTATAATCTTCAAACTGGTAGCATATTATGATAGATGTTAATCAGTATGACACTTGTTTAGATATTTTACTTGTTTGTGTTTGCTATCAGCGCTTGAATGCTTTGAGGTGGAAAGTGGAAATTTCTGCATAACTGGGAAATTCCATTCCCCACTTTGTCAGAAACTCTGTATTGGACCTCTTTATGTATGTACCCCTTTCAGTTTCAGCAGAGGATGGCTTCCCTTCAGCAGCGCAATGGCTTAGTGGTTAGCACTGTAGCCTCACAGCAAGAAGGTCCCAAGTTGTCTCCGGTTTCCTCCAACTTCCAAAGACATGCAGGTTGACTTGGTGTCTTTAAATTGCCTGTCAGTGTGAGTGAGAGTGTGAATGTTTGTCTGTCTACGTGTATGTGCCAGTCCTGTGATACACTGGCAGCTTGTCTAGGGTGTACCCTGCCTCTCACCCAATGACCATTGGGATATGCTCCAGCCCCCCGTGAGCCTTACCTGGAGTCAAGAGGTTTAGAGAATGCATGGATGGATGTCTTCCCTTCTCTCACTCAAAAAGCCACGTTGGTGTGTCTTGTCAAGCAAGCAGCTGTCCAGATATCTACTTTCATAACATATGTCACAGAAGCCTAAAATTGAGTGATTTGTTTATAGTAGGGTATTTTCTGCAGTTGTAAGACTTTGAGCCTGTTTAACATAAAGCCATAACCATATTTAACAGTAAAATGCCATTAAAAAGGAAGTTTTGCACAATATGACCCCTTTTTAAATAAGCTATTATAAAGAACCAGCGACATGCACAACCGCATGTCCGTATTGGTTCAGTGCTGTTTCATCTTAATCAGGATGCTGGGTCTGTTGTGTGTATAATGTGATCATTTCCTCTGAAGTGTATGTGCGTAAGTCTTTCTACACAGTGCTATTATAATTGAGGAGAAGGGCTGTGATCATAGTTCCTGCTGAGCCACATGCCAGGTGTAGAGGAAGTGTAGATATATGGTAGTCTATTGTGCACATTTGTGTTCTACAACTCATTAGGACAATTACTTCCAGTCCCATAAGGGGTCTCATTAAAAATGATGCATGTCAAGTTGTGCATCCTGGGTAGAAGTTATTAATGCTGTCAAAACGACATCAGCATTGTCTAAGGGGCATGTCCAAATGAATGGTCCAACAGTTAGAAGTTCAGGTTGTTTTGCAAAACGATTAAGAATCTCAGGGTGCTCAGAGTTTATCAGGTGTTTCTATTCATCTTGATCAGTACACTGTGTTGAGTAGTATTTTCAGTCTAGGTGTTGGAAATGGTGTTTGAAAAGAAAAAGCAGGGTCAGTGCAACCTTGTTTCTGGACATGACATGAGCACAGTTTATCAAAGCTTGTTCTGGATGCACATACAGGAGTTGATAACAGATACAGGGCCTACTAGTCTCAGGCTCAGATAATAAAATTTTAAAGGATTATATTTGGGAGCGGCACAGTGGATTAGTGGTTAGCATTGTTTCCTCACAACAAGAAGCTCATGAGATCGCTTTCCACCTGGTCCTTTCTGTGTGGAGTTTGCATGTTCTCCCCATCCATGTTTGCGTGGGTTTCCCAATATCATGCAGCCCTAGTCTATATGTGACCTAGCGATAAACGGGTGTCATGTACAGGGTGTACCCCGCCTTTCATCCTGTGACTGCTGAGATAGGCTCCAGCTGCCGTGACCCCAGATTGAAGAAAGCGGGTGTACAAATGACTGAATTTAAGTTGAGTGGGGTCTTTCTCTCCTTTTTTTTTTTTTTTGTAAGGCAGAAATACACTCCCCCCCTTCCCATGGGTGTAATATTAATTGTGTCAGTTTCCTTCCTTCCCTTCTATTTTTCCGCTTTTCTTGTTGAGGTCTCCATACAGCCCAGTCCTGCACCTCCTCACTTGTCAGTACCTTTACTGGAGCTAAAGGTAAAGTTCTAAATACTGTTTTGGCCAGTTTCTACCAAGCACTATAGTACAGTTTGGTACAGTATGCAATTTTTTTTTATGATAAGAAGTTGTGAAGTGTACTGACCCACACTGGTTTTGGCACCTTTCTGTTGGGGTACCAAGTACGTGGTACGTTATAGTAATTATGGAGCCACACCCACTGCCAACATTTTGATTGGTTGATAGAGAGCAGTCATCTCTGTGCGCAGCCTTTCCTCAAAAGACTGCCTTCTTGCTGTGGTAAACAGCCGCATTCCGAGTAGGAAAACACGATGAATTCCTCCATTGTTGTTTACCGTCTTCTGTGATGCGTTTTTCGCTCGCTTACATGTCATGTGACAAACCTAGCTGACTCAGCAATTGCCACCCCACCTATCACGTAGCAAACTGTACTGAACCGTACAAAAACTTTCCCTACCCAACTGTACTGTACTGCTTTGTGGAAACAGGCCATTAGGTGCAAGCAAACTGATTGGAAGTGAAGAGGTTCTGTATGATTACTCTAATTCCACTCAGCAAGTGGTGTCTTTCTGTTAAACATTTTAAGCATCAGTTTCCCTGCTTCTGTAACATTTATGGCACCAGTGCCAATGTTATTTTCCACATCTGTTATTGTCCAGACATGAGACAAGTCTGAATATACCCAAATTTAACTTTTAAAGTTATACACCTTCTGTGATTTTTAAAACATTGCAACTATAACTATGGTGTTTGGTCATGGTGATTTATACAGGATTATGCTATTTTTACAGAGGACAGTTGCCCCAAACTATTGACAATACTGAAATATACACATCTATATATTTATTTATTTTTAAAGCAGAGGCATTGATTTAGTGTTGAGTATTGACCAAGACCCTGAGTTTGGGAGTTGATATAAGAAGAGAGAAAATGAGATCAGTGCAATGCTACTGTTCCCCACCCTGATAATATCTAAAGCTAATGCACCCTAGACAAAGTAAACACTTAAGTAGACAAAAACACAAAAAAGACAAAGTAAAACTAAAAATTTATGCTTGCATTGTTTTTTATGAATCATGTTGTTACAGCACTGCAAAATCCTTGTGAGAGTGCTTCAAACACCAAATTTCTTCTTCTTCTTTTTAATTTGAGATCTTAAATGATCAGTGTCCGCATCCTGTACCATATGGTGCATTTTGTGGTGGGCCAGTAAACAGGCTGGTTTGCAGATTTCTGAGTGTGATTTAATAGAATACTTAGGGCCCCTTCACAAATAGCACGAATAAGTAGGTCTCATGGCGAATCATTGCGAAACAGCCCAAATGAGCGAACCCCGAAAACATTGAGCCGGCATCGGGAGGGACACAAGGTCGGGCAGGCGTGAATGATCCCACTGTGACGGTTTTGTGCATGCACATGAGCGTGCACAAAACTGTTGCAACGGGAATACAGTGTGAGCAGCTGGAGCATGTGGAACTACATCGCTCAGCTGCTGTGGGGGAAAAAAAACAGCTGGAATGTGTGGAACCACATCGCTCAGCTGTTGTGGGGGAAAAAAAACAACAGCTGGAATGTGTGGAACCACATCGCTCAGCTGCTGTGGGGGGGGAAAAAAAAAAAGAAGCCTCTCGCAGGATTCAAACCTGCAATTTACAAAAGCTCTGATTAACAGATGGAAACTTTATCACTGCACTACCATCGCTGTCTTATAACACAAGCATAAAATGCCTAAAATCAACAAAGAGATAAACGTATATATATATATATATATATATATATTTAAAAAAAAAAAAGAGAAAATAGACAATGTAGATGCAGAGGAAGTTTTTGTCATCTTTAATTACGGCGAAAAAAGAGCTGTAATAATTGACAAAATGGCATTTGTTACAGCATTATTTCTGGTGATACGTGACTAAAAGTGGTGTATTTGTCACACTGTTGGCTTGTAGTCCTGCGGCATGCTGGCTGTGGTCTCTGTGTTTTTATTGTGGCATGTCGTTTGTACTGAGCCGTCATTTCCAGCTGTCAGTGAGTCTCTGGCCAGCGATCAGCTGAAAGGTGTCTCGCTGTGCTGTGTACGCTCTGGCTGGCTGCTCCCCATCTGTACATACATATCATCATGTCATGCAAGTGTGCTTCCCCCTTCCCCGCACGCCACGTGTTGGGGTGAAACACATGCGCCCACGTGTTATGGGGGAAGCGGGGGGTGGGCGTAACACACGCGTGATGCACACACACGGCACATGTGTTGAGGGGAGAGCCAACACCACACCACGTGTGTTGCTTGGAAACTCCACAGTTGTGGGGGTGCTTAGATAAATTCCACAGCCAGCTCGAAAGTGGTCGCATGCTCACTGTTTTTATGCTAACAGCGTGAATGGCCCCACATTTTCTAAGTGTCCAGCAAGCAGTGTTGGATGTTTGTGTGTCACCTGGAATTTGGCCGACACCTGCTGCAAGAGGGATTGAATGGGCTCTAACAGGGCACTCTCTGTCTTTCGGCCGCTGGTGTGCATGAATAGTTGTAGCGACAGGTGTACGAGGCGTTGGAGGCAGCTCTGATTTTTCACGAATGCCATGCAATTCCTCCTTTGTGCACTAGTCGGATGCAATCCTGTTATGTGGGAAGGGGCCTTTAGTTTGAATGTGTAGAACGGCTTTATCAAATGATGGGACTGTTCTGTTCATCAAATACTTTCTTACAGTTATGTAGGCATTAGTGAAGAAATTCAGTTTTTTCACACTAATTCACACAAGTCCTTTTCACGCTAATTGAGTAACAGAATATACCAAATGCTCAGGAGAATAGCAAATCATGCAAATGGAATCTGAATGAAAAATATGAGAAACTCTTCCAAAGTGGGTGTTACTGGGTTAAATACTGTTTGTATGAGCTATGAAAGGGGCGTGTCAATCAGTCCATTTGTTTGTGCTTTCAAAACACAACACACACACACACACATACATGTATATGTATATGTATATATATATATATATATATATATATATATATATATATATATGACAGACATTTTGAAAAGGGCTAAAACATCTGTGACCTAAATATCACACACGCTGGACCCAAAAAAAAACCAAGCAAATCTGTTTTGCTGTGTCAAGGCTGTTTCCTTGACACAACAAAACAGTTTCTATCAACAAAAGCCAGATGCAAACAACTTGCAAAACCAACAGGAATAGTGGTCACACATTCTGAAAAGCTTATACCGCACTATACACAGTGAGTTGCATGAGTGCAAATTTTTCCCAAAAACTAAGACGGCACTATTAAATATGCTGTACATGCTCATGAGTATTTGTCACTTTCTGTCATGAGGGTGTGAAGGAAAACCTGCAAACTGTGGCTGTAATGCTGCTTTGGTTTCACTTCGCTTTTTCATTGTGGCAGTTTTAAATCAGGAAATGCACGTTTCTTCACAGTGCACTTTAAAAGGGGAATGGAAAACTAGTTCTAAAAATGTAGTCAAAGGTGTCATTTTTGTTCACTAGACAGCATGTAGGTGTCCGGTGATCACTGTAGCATATGGCGACAGGTGTGAGGACAGCTGTGGATGTGGGACGTCTCTTGTTCATTAATCTTAAGTTGTTGGGGGATCAGGATTAAGGTGCACCTTATTTCCTGTGAAAGTTGATAATGACATCTGTCAGCCCTTGTGGCTGTTTTTGGACCATTCGGTGATGGGGGTCTGCAGTGAGTCCAGAAGTCTTACAGCTTCTTGAGAAGCCTTTCTTAAATATCTCACCCTGTGGTCTAAAACCTCACCAGAAGTGATTTACTTTTTCTCCCTTGGAGCAGCTCAAGACCCGAGTCCTGCCAAATGGCTTCAGTGTGCGTGCGTGTGTGCCTCTCTCACAGGAAGCTGAGCAGTGATGTTACTGATAGCAGCAAGACTCATTAGATCTGAGACATATGATAGTAGGGCATCCCTTTGGTTTGTGTTCCTCCTTTCATGTACAACACCCCACTCCTGTGTTTCCACTTTGGCGATAATAAAGGCAGACTTGGTGTTATTAGACTAGTAAGCAGCCTGCCACCTACAGTGTACAGGCTCAGTGATGATAATGATAATGGCAATAATTGCAGACTGTCTGTCTGTGAGTGACACACCTTGTGTGAGTCACATCAGGCTTACTCATCTTAACTGTAGATAATGCTGTGTAGAATTATATATTTCACTATCTGGCATTTGTTTGTTTTTATCTGTCGCTGTGAGAAGTGGTGTACAGCTGGACTCCTTTTGAAGAATGCTTGGGCAGTGATTCCAGAAATGCTGACACACATATGCACATGCAGCAAGCGCAGACCTGCCACAGACAGCGTGATGCTACCAAAGAGCCTTTTTGTTTGTGGGATTCATGGAAGACTTTCACTTTACAATCCCAATAGAAAAATATTCCTTCATGTCATTATTATATTTAACTGTTGTATGACTGAACAAACACTCGTGGCTTTAAGGGACATGGCTTTGTTTTTGTTTTTCTCTCTTGCAGTCACTGTGGTAATTTGATGCAAATTTAACCAGGTGTGGAGAAGCTTATGGTCAGAGTTTCATCTAAAGAGCCAGTATTTATAATGGGCCTTTCACATTGAACGCGTCAGAGGCGTCAAAAATCGTTTTAAAATGCATTATTTTCAATGAGACGCGTTGCTTTTTAGAGGTGTCAGAAGCGTTGCGTCAAAAGCCGAGCTAAAGCGACACTTCTGATGGGAGCGCGCATTGCTGCTTGTCGGCAGGCTGACGTGGTCAAAGTTCAACCCAATCCAACTTTCAATGCGCTGAGCTGTGACGTAGCTTCGCGCTGTCCAATAGGAACGATGCGTCGGGCCAAAACACGGAAGACTATGGCAGAAACCACTGATCTGTACAAAACAGTTCTGTGCAGAAACCACTGATCTCTACAAAACAGAAACGTGTCACAGGACTGCTCATTTATAGAGCAGTTTTCTGAAGAAAAATCCTTGGAAATATTTTTTGTTGTTGGTTACTTCAAAATTTCTGATTACTGTTTAAAAAAAAAAGTTTAGAACACTTGTAATTAAAATAGCTAAATAAATCAATAAATGGTTCTTTAGAAACCTTTCATCTGTAAATTAAAACCACCTGTTATTTCAGATTAGATAATTTCTTGTTTAATGTAAGGAACCTTGGACATTTATTTTTAGACAAATCATGGAAATTTGTACTTTTTTAAAGTCTGGTAGATTATTTATATCTCATTTCAACCAGAAGAACAGACACTGTAAATAAATACAAATGTTTATTATAAATGCAACAGGAAATAATTTAACAATGACTGCAGTCTGATTGTAAAGTAGGATTTCTGTGACATAAACCTCATGATGAATTTTTATTTTTTTTATTTTTTTAGTAATTTCAACTTGTAATTACGTCAAAATATGTAGTTGCCTTTAATGTTGTTATCAGGACAGAGTCATTTCTAAAATATGAATTTGAGCACAATAAGTGGAGAGCTTCCACCTGTGCAAATGTCTTTTGACTTTGATTTTGTGGACATTTTTAATGATCCATTAATTTATTGTTAAACTATAAAATGAAACAGCTTTTTAAAAAAATAATAAAATAGTTGCTGGGAAAGAGCCTTTTATTTAGAAGCAGGTGATGTTATGCTGGATTCTCAGGACCAGATGAAGGTCTCTTCTGCAGCTTTGAACGCTGGTGGTGTTGCTGAAGACACTTTTGTCCTATTTTGAAGAGCGGAGATGTTTTCTTTCGACTGGACTTCATGGTGTTCTGCTCATCAATGTATTTAGGTTGTCTGCACAGCAAATGTTCCTGACTGGGACAAATAAAAAATATTTCTTAAAATATAAAGAAACATTAAACAGTTTTTATATATATATATATTTGGTAAAAATAAAAAAAGACTGAACTATGTACAAATTAAACCATTCACTCAGATCAACTGTGCTAAAAGGCTAAGCTAAGGTTAGCCGATCAATAAACCTTCACAGCAGTGCAGTAAAAGTCCTGTTTTACTTTTATATTATTTTCACCTCAATAAAACTGCAGAACTAAAGTCCGTTGGGCAAACTGGGACTTCGCATATCTAAAAAGTGGGATTTCGGACTGAGTGGGTCTGCTCCATCCCTCCGGCTGCCTGCCTTGCTCTGCCCAGGGATGATGCCCCAAATCCCGCCTTCTCCTTGTGGGTTGGCCCGCTGCCGCGGTTCGATCGATATCCCACCAAGTTGTCAGTCCTCCCTCGGTTGGCGTCACTCTGAAAAGTAGCTGAAAAAAGCTTCTTCCAGCAGGGTGATGGGAGAATCGTTCTACTGCTGTTTTTGTAAAGCTTTTTTTTTGTGGTTTAGATGACTGCCTGAAGAGAACATGTAAATTTCCACAGTCATTGATGATATGGGGCTGCATGTCAGGTAAAGGCACTGGGGAGATGGCTGTCATTACATCCTCAATAAATGCACATGTTTACGTTGATATTTTGGAAATCATTTTTCAAGATGATAATGCATCTTGCCATAGAGCAAAAACTGTGAAAACATTCCTTGCAAAGAGACACATAGGGTCAATGTCATGGCCTGCAAATAGTCCGGATCTTAATCCAATTGAAAATCTTTGGTGGAAGTTGAAGAAAATGGCCCATGACAAGGCTCCAACCTGCAAAGCTGATCTGGCAACAGCAATCAGAGAAAGTTGGAGCCAGATTGATGAAGAGTACTGTTTGTCACTCATTAAGTCCATGCCTCAGAGACTGCAAGCTGTTATAAAAGCCAGAGGTGGTGCAACAAAATACTAGTGATGTGTTGGAGTGTTCTTTTGTTTTTCATGATTCCATAATTTTTTCCTCAGAATTGAGTGATTCCATATTTTTTTTCCCTCTGCTTGGTCTAAAAAAGTAACCGTTACTGACTGCCACAATTTTTTTTCCTGATTTCTTATAGTGTTTCTTAAAGCCAGAAAGTTGCCATTTGAAATGACTTTAGTTTTGTGTCATGTCTGTGATCTGCTTTTTTTCTACAAAATTAAACAACTGAATGAACATCCTCCGAGGCCAGTGATTCCATAATTTTTGCCAGGGGTTGTATTTCCATGCACCCCGAGTGGGCCAAATTGATTTTCATTTGTTAGTCTATCAGGTATGGACTCTCCAAAAACGTGAACATTTTGGCGGCTGACTCAGGGTGCAGCCCATAGGTGGCGCTGCAAATAGCTATTTTTTGTAATTGTGCACATTTTCACAGGGGCAGTGTGGCCTGGGACCATAGTCAGCCAAGGTCTTTTATGCATGTGATGTCTAGGTTATTATTATGTGCAGCATCTCTAGGTTTGGTTCTTATGAAAAATGCACAAAAAACTGAGAATAGGACAAATGGTTCTTGAAGTATATGGTTATTTGAAAGTGTTTGTTTTTGTGAAATTCTGCAAGTTTCATGAAAAACGGAGGACGTTGCCAATTTACCATATTTGGCCTCTTTGTGACGTGGTCCAACAAAAATGGTGCAAAAAGGGTCAAAACCAAAACCAGCCACAAAACTGTCTTTACCACTGAACCTAGAGATGCTGAGTGACAATATGAGCAGTGAAGGCAGGGAGGACAAATTTCTAGGAGGGACCGTTCAATCAGTGACACCGGCATGGATGACCTTTGCTGCATGTCTCTCTCTCTCTTTGACTCTCTGTGTCCTGTCTCTCTTTCACAGTTTTTATCATATAGGTGTCAATTTGGATTCCAATTCCTCAAATGCAGATATTGAGGTCCACTGTAGTACAATAGCAGTCAAAATTTGTGTTTCATGCTATTGTATACCAATGATAGCTGGTTACTGCTGGCGAGACCCAAATACAGATGTGGCCCATGACACAAATGCTTCTGGGCATGCACATAAATACTCCATATAGCTTATGCACTAACCACTGCAGCGGTTATTACCACACTTTTATACAAAGCTAAAATGTTAACATGTCAAAACGGTCTTCTGTTAGAGTGCAACATCCTTTCCAGCTATATTTAAAAGCTAAGTAGCCTCTGTGCACATGTATGTATGTATGTATGTATGTGTGCGTGTGTATTACTTCTATCACGGAGAAACTGGGGAGAGCTGACACTTGCCGTTTGGTATGCTTATGTATTTTAGGTCAAGGATGAACACCGCAAAAACAGAAAATTGATAGGACTAGCACTTTCAGCTAAAATATTATATAAACTTTGCATAATTTATTACCACCCTTGAAAAATGTCAGCTACTTATTTTATAACCATTACCCAATCTAGAGCCCGTGGGTCCCCACGGGCAACACACTAGTTAGAATTATGTTGTAGAGGAGAATCAGAAGAGAGGCTTCTTCTCACAGAATGGTATGTCCCTATCATTGCATGTTCCCTGTCATCGCCATTTGCCACATATATATTATGCATGTGTATGATATCTGTTTTTGCCAGAGGGATGTGCGGAGCCTCTGTGCACCATTGCACACCGCTGTACTTGAATTTCTACCAGCTGCAAAGCCATGATGGAACGAAATTGCTCAGCACGCTTTCCAAAACAGAAAATAATCTGTGTTTTAATTTTGGCCTTCAATTGTAGCCCAACAAATCCACATTTAAGCAGAAATGAATTATACACTAATGAAATAAAAAACCAAAGCCATCTGTAAAATTATGGCAGAAAAGACCTATTTTACCTTCTGCCGCGAATGGTTGTGTCAAATATGTTTGCAACAGAAGACCGGCTTTCAGATGATAACCGCTCTTGTTGCACAAATTGTATTTGACTAGCTGAGTTACCTGTTCTACGCACGGGTAATAATGAAGCATTTTCACCATGTCATTGTATATTTCATGTCACTTTAGTTAAGGTGTAGTAAGTTGCATTGTGTGTATGTTGTCATTAATTTTCATTGAGCAATTTGTCACATTCATAAGACTCAAGTGAATGATGATAAAAAGGTGACAGCATGTCACATCACTGCAATGCTGTGGGATATATAATGTTCTTAGTGTCTCTGCAGATGTTTACCCATCTCTGTTACATTTCATCCTTTTAGCACTTGGGGATTTACGACTTAATACCCCCTGCTTCTTGGGAGGCATATCAACAGTCTACCAGTCTGCATGCAGTACACAGCAGGTACATTTTAAGTGAAGAAAGGAAAAAACGCACGCTTTGACTCGCTCGTGGTGTGCACTTGTCCGTTCTGATTCTAATTAAAGTGCACCCTAGCCAGCCGCTACTACGTAGTAAGTAAAGTGTTATGCTTGCTACCTGAACTGAGTACCATGTGAATTGTGAAAATAAGGGCTCCAGTGAACGGACTGTGATTCTAATATATAAGGCCAACCATATGTGTGTGTGCGTGTGTTCGTGCACATACGCTTTCAGCCTAAGGGCTGCAGTGACCTCCTCCTTTGTGCCCCAGTCACCATAGCAAGTTTGGTGTCTATTGCTTAATTATTGTGGCTATGCATAGCGAACACACGTGTATGCACGCACACACGGTCAGCTTTATATATTAGGTTGCTACTTTTGGGTTTGTCAAGCCAGTTCTCGCAATAAAGCTGGTGTATGTTGATCTCACTTTGTAGTACAGCCTTCAGAGCTTGTGCTGGAATATATGTTTTACGATGTGTAGGGTTTGGTGGAGAAGTTGATTACATTACGCTGGCAGTCGAAATAGTTTGTTTCACCTTTCCTTTCTTTGGCAATGGGGCTTCATGCTGACTTGCCTCCTGTTGTGATATGCAATATGCATGATCTTCCATTTCACAAAAAAATTAGGGTTCTCAAACATGTTAGCCTGTGCTAGCAACCAGTAGACAACGTATAGGGACACAACCATCATTTTCTGTACTTTTTTTTTTTTTTCTTCAATCTTCTGGCAATGCTGCAAAATGCGAAAGGGCTACTCTATCGACATGGCCGTTCAACATGATGGCAGCCTCCATGAGGGAGCCCGCTTCATCATAGATATGAAGGGCTCATTCTAAGCTTATGAAATCATTGATTCGTAATGAACAGATGGCTATGAAAGCTATGTTCCATTTCTGCTAATTCACACCCATAAATCCCACACACTGTATCTTTAAGAAACATGGTGCAGCAGCAGGATTATAGATCCTATGCAGTCACATATCTTTCATTGCTGAAGCTACCATTGCAGAGAGAAAAAGCAACACTGGATCTTCTCACTGTCAGAATGCACAAGCACAAATCTGCCCCTCTCTAAATACACTGACCACTTACATGGTAAGACTAAGGATTGATGTGTGGATAAATCTTTGCTAGTTGGAGTTGAAGATCGACACAGAATTCTAAGATAACGTATTGGAATATCTTTTCTTCCACAAACTAGACAATCATCATGTTAAACTGGTTCAACATGTCGCCATGTGTCACAATAATCAGTTATGAACTGAGCCAAAATAAACCTGAAAAGTTCCTATCTAAACCTGGAACTGCATAAAATCATTTAGAAAAATATAGACCCATTCTGAGCAGCCAGTCACATCTGATCCTGTCAGATCCCAGAAGTGAAGCAGAGTAGGTTCCTGATTAGTACTTGGCTGGGAAACCAATTGGGAAGACCAGGGGCTGTGTCTGTTTCTCCAGGTACTGGAGTTGCGTAAGGAGGGGCTTCTGCCATAAAAACTGTGCACTAATGTCAATCTGTGCTGGATCCTTTGTGCCATCCCAGGGAACCTTGGAGCAGCAGAAAGACAAACAGCAACAACACAGATTCTGAAAGTAAGCATGATCTTAAATGAGGTGTGGTTCAAAATAGCCAGAGGATAATGAGCAATGGGCAATGGTTTGACCAAGTCAACTCATCAGCTTTAGCTAATTCTCTGCACTGGCAACAGCGTAGAGCTTGGGGCAGCACAAATGTTGATGAGTGAGTGAATGGGTGGGTGAATCCATTCCAGCCTGTTTGTGTAGATGATGAAGCATGGTGGTGGCAGCATCATGCTGTGGGGATGTTTTTCAGTGGCAGGAACTGGGAGACTAGTCAGGATTGAGGGAAAGATGAATGCAGCAATGTACAGAGACATCCTGGATGAAAACCTGCTCCAGAGCGCTTTTGACATCAGACTGGAGTGACAGTTCATCTTTCAGCTGTTCATTTGTCAGTTCTAGATTGGACTGCTGTAGTGTTATTTTTTCTGGTTTATCACAGTCCAGCATTAGGGGTCTCTAAAACATATAGCTGATATTTCACTTTATGAAAAGACCCAGACGTGACATTAATTTAAATAAATAAATTGTCTGGAATTAGTTTGGTTAAAATTTTAACCATAAGTTAAAACTGTATACCTGTTGATGACTTGCGTGATATGCCGGTGAGTCATTATGGTGTAAAGAGAAATTGTCTTTATTTTTCTTCCTCTTCATCAGTCACCAGGTTTCTTTTGCTGAGAGAAAGCTAATCTGACACAGAAGCGCTGGTTGTTGTGTCAGTAGCTCCTAGTGTACTGAAATCAATAATGAAATGTATCGGTTTAGCTTTTATCTGTAACTTCCACTACATTTTTTTAGAGGTTTATCAGCTTAGCTTTATAAAAGATAACTTTTCAGTTAGCGGATTAACTGTTATTGAAGCTAACGTTTTGGTTAGCTGTGCCCACCACTGCTTTTCTGTTACATTACAAAAAATAAAGAATCATCTGTCAGCAGCAGGCCTGACTCTGCTGGGATTTGTGTTTGGCAGTGATTCTGGTTTTTCCTTAACTCCCCCGATTGCAGCTGTTTTAAAGGACCCTCCTCTTTACTGTTGATTATTTTGTTTAATTATATGTCATGACAAAGGGAAACTGGTAATTATGTCATCAGTCTTAGGTGCATTGTTCCCTTCGGGTCAAGAGCTTGCTCATGCCTCAAGGAAAGGAGTTCAAGTACCGTATGTTACGGCGTTGTTTATCAGTGAGGCTGAATGAAATGTGAGGCCAGCAGTGTCTTGTGGGGTTGACTCGGCTTGTCATGAGTTGAATCAGTTCAAAGTCCTCACTTTACCATTTGAGATATACGTTCCACTGTAACCTGTGGTTCTGAGAGTTGAGCAGTGAAAGTCAGAATGAGATTATTCCCTGCTTGGCTTAGGCAGCAAAAATGTAGGTGAGTGTGTTAGTCCATCTCAGCCAGCTTGGGTAGACAGTAACGCAAAAAAAAAGGAAAAAAAAATAAATGCAGTCATCTTGTACCTCACCATATTAAAAGAACATGCAATGAGGACCAACCATTCACAGCTGGTGAATTTTGGTGGACCACATTGATTGAAAGGGCAACTTTGTATTGACTGTCTAGAATGTTCTTGCCATCTGCTGAAGTACTGAAAGTATCTGCCTTCATGTCACCCATTTAAAAACTTTGAATGGTTAGTGGATGCTGGCTAAATTATTAGTTATTATGAGTAGCTGTGGGTGAACGTGTGTGTAGTTTGCCTGTCTCCTGAACGCTTGGCATGTTGTGTGCCTTAAAGGTATCACACAAAGGTCCAGAAACCTGTATTTTCAATGAAAACTGTTTTATATAAAGCTTGACTTGTAGGTGTATTTTTGCCAAATCAGTGTGTGCAAAGTGATTTTGTTCCTTATTTGGTCACACATTGCACCTGAAATATCCCATGCTTATAGTACTGCCTGGTGAAAAGCTCGGCTGCTGCGTGATGTCAAGGCAGGGATAGCCCATTATCAATTGCCTTTGTTCACAATGGTGGAGGATTTACACAACGATTTTGAAAGCTTTTCGTCGGATGTTTCTCTTAAAGGAGACCTGCATTGAAAAAAATGCAGTCAGAGTTTTTGAACAAAAAATGACTTACTTTACTAATGACTTTAGTAAAGTAAATCTGCAAGCCCAGATCTGTCATTCAACGGAGAAATCTTCATTTGAAAATGACAAATTTACAGCTAACATTTAGCCCTCCGCAAATTGTCCCTCTCATCATGCCGAGACGTCACGGACAAGACCCTCTCCCAGCATACATTGCGCCAGTTGTAATTTATGGATTTATGTCAGTTTGCATCTGCACCTTTTTCTTGTCTTATACGGAAGGATTTACTTTTTTTAAAACTTCATATTGTCTTGCGGCATGTTTGGTGAGTGCACATTTCTTTTATTTGTGCTTGAAAATTATTTTTGGGGACTTTTTCATACGCCCGTTTGAGTGGTTTCGCAATGAAAATCTACTGTCTTTCGCCTCCGGTACCATCGCGGGATATGGAGGTGAGACCCGCAAAGAATCCCAGTCATTAAAAATATATAAACCTCTCTCAGCGTCCATGGAGCTGTGGCGGCTCCGATTGCCGAGACGTGCGGTGCTGTGGATTTTACAGCAAGAAGTCAGACCTTGCAGCAACAGGTGTACCGGCAGCTTCGCAATAAAACAGCGAGCGTAATCTCAGAACTTGTGCCAAGTGTGCTGCAGCTCCATTCAGTAGACAGAGAGGTGATGCCGGTGTTGTGTGCTGAATCTGGCACAACGCCAGCTGCAAAGCAGACACGGCGGGGTGTGAGTGGCCCGCGTCGGCGGTTAACGAGCTCGTTAACGAGCCCGCAGACTTAATAAGCGCAGCGGAGGCAGAGAGCGGGAGAGGAAGAACGGCGCCCGCTGTCGATGTCGTTGCTGATCTGAGCACACAGATCTGTATCTCGCATTCATTGCAGCTTACTTTTGGATGTTGAAACCAGGATGTGTATAAGTAACATTACTAACAGATAAAATCAATTTCAATGCGGGATCGGACTGAAGGCGGGAGCGCGTCGTCTTGTCCCCGACGTCATGGAAATGATACGGCTGTACAAACTGTTTTCACGGAGGGCTAAATTTTAGCTGCAAATTTGTCATTTTTAAACGAAGATTTCTCCGCTGAATTACAAATTTGGGCTTACAGATTTACTTTACTGCATTCACAAGGGTCTTATAAATACATATCAGCTATTTCTTTCTGAAATCTGACCATTTATTTCAATGCAGGTCTACTTTAATGATGATGATGAAATAGACCAAATTGAGGAAATTTTGGCAGTAGAGAATTCAGATGGTGTACAGCCTTCAGGTTCAAGCTAGAACTGTCAGAAGTTGGAGATTCAGATGAGGAATTGGAGCAAAACAATGATAATGACAGCTAACATAGCAGGGAAGCCACGTGCTTGGAAGATCTGTATTTATCAGTAATTTGGTTGTGTAAATTGTTATTTTCCTGACCATGATTTTCAAATGGTAACACACTGGACCCCGGTCCTTTTGAAAGTTCATGTTAAAATAACCAGATGATGAAATGCAGCCTCTGACGGACTGCATCTACTATATACACCCTAAAACACTTTACTTTATTGTGGGTAAATAACATTGATCCATTTGCTGCTATACTGCCATTCCCATCAAATATCACTATAAACAGAGGGAGGGAGTGAGATAGACAGGCATACAGACAGATAAGAGTGGCAGACCCCAAAGGCCAATAACTACGATACAGTATATTCATTAGCAAATGTTGTGAATGATGACAACAAACCTGTAAAGATTTCCCTTTTCCTCATGGCTGATGATGTCATTCGTGGGGTTGGATTACCACACCCACCTTTGGCCAGTGTGGCACATGTACCTTCAGGGTAAATGCTGAGAGTCATATCCTTCTTCAGCTTCAAGAACTTTGGTAATCTCTTGTCTGCATCTTGTTTATGTAGCTGTCCTTCATGAAATGGCAACTTCATATGGTAGAGTTTTGTTTTTGTTTTTTCTGGCACCAGACCAGTCCTTTTGCGTCCTCTTGACAAATTATGTGCATCTTGTTGCTTATGCCCTGTGGGGTATCTGTGAAGGGTAACTTCAGTTTTGGGCACATGTAAAAACAAGCCAGTCCTCCCGAGTTTGCTATATAGCAGACTGTTATGCCAGCCATGCCAAACCCTGCTTTGTGCCTGACTGCCCATAAGCGGAGGCCATGTGGTAACTTTATATGGGTGAAGTGGCCGCTCACAGCCATTTACGACTTTTATTGTTTCAACTTCCACAAAAGTTAAACAAACAAACTAAACGCCTCTTCACAAAGGTTTGAGTCGTCAATTTGTCAATTTTAATGCGTGTGGCTTTTAAGGATCATGTAAATGCTGGCGGACATGACAGCAACACTGCATGTCAGCGTCACTTTTGTCTGATACATTGAAAAGAATTATGGGTAATGAACCAAGGTAGAGCTTTTTTAATGGAGTGACGTGCTCCCATTAACGAGTCAAATTTGTGTTGTAATGCTGCAGAGGTTAAAGTAGTTTCATTGAATTTTTACTAAACTGAAAATGGGTTTTTGCAGAAGTATGGTTGACTTGTACCCAAACACCTATTCAGACAGCTTTGAATCCCACGTTATGCAAGAGTCCAGTCAGAACATTTAAACATGTTGTCTTCTGTTGTTATAGTTTGTTTTGTAATAGAAAAATGATGATATCCATCCATCCATTTTCTATACCCCCTTATTCTAATTAAGGCTCGGGGGTGGAATCCATCCTAGCAGTCAGGGTATGCCCTGGGCAGGATGCCAGTCTGGCACAGAGCCAAATATGATTTTTGTTTTTTGTTTTTTTTTAATGGATGAAAGGAGGCTCGTAATATCAAATCTTAAAGTTCAGAGTCCATTGTATGTCACCCCCCCCCCCCCAAAAAAATGCCAGTACTCACAAACATACTTAAACACCCCTTGTTTATTGTTTCATCATTCTTCTAAAGAGACAATGAGACGGAGGGAGAGAGAGCGCTTCATGTACTGTTTCGAGAATGGAGCGCACTTCTGAAAATAATAAAAGTACTGCATTTAGTCATATTTGGAGTCAGTTTGGGTAAATTGTTGGAGTCTGTTTGGGCAAATCGTCGCACTGCTGTGCTCACTTTCAGGTGCAGCCTGACTGATTGAGGATTACATTGACCACCTGCGCTTACGGTCTAGTGTCAGGGGAGTGCTGAATAATTACCCAGGAAAATGGAAAGGGATAAACTAAATTTGACAGTCTGCGTAATGGCACAGCGACATTGTGCCATTGCTTAGGGAGAGCCCTGGACTGTTGATGTTGTTTAAAAAAGCAAAAGTACTTTTTATCCGATTACTCAGTTAATAATCAATAGAATACCCGATTACTAAAATAATCGATAGCTGCAGCTCTATAAGTCACAGAACCAAACTTCAAACTTGTGCGAAGTCTTTGTGACATATAAGCTACAGGAGCAAGTGTCATCATGAACCATAAAGTCCTTGTGGCATTATCACATACATTCAGATTAAGAGACTCCATTTCCTGGTGGTGACAATTAAAATCAAAATATGTTTTTGTCAAAATATTGTGTACACTTCAACCACATGGCCAGACACACTGACAGACATACACATGGAGTCAAGGAATTCCTAGACCTGTTCTGCTTTCATTGGTACAGATAATAAAGTGGCTGATATTTCACATTGCCCACACATGCACTTGGAACAATATTATTCCAGTATCCGCAAGTTTGTGTTTGTTGACACTTCTCTCCCTCCTGTAAACCACACAACTATTCTGAGTCAATTCAATAACCGCATACCTGAATCATGGGCAGGCATGGGTGGGAGATTACACAAAGGGCAAAGTCTCAGTGCAGCGCCACTTTATTTGAACACTTAGTGTGCTTTACTGTAGTTAAAATGTATAGACAGTAGACAGAAACATCTTTAACAAAATGTTCAAAATGACCAACAATGCTATTAATGAACCTTACAAAAGTAAATAGCATAAGTTAGCACTCATAATACATATGCATGCTAACATGCAGAATGCTTATAAAAAGACAGACGTGTACAACATTATCAACTTTATCAAGAGTAACAACAGCACCCTGTTATATACTTCTCACTTGTGCCAAAGTCCCTTCTAATATAAACCTGCACAATCTTACATACTTTTAACTCTGATTCTTTTTTTTTTAAGTTGACCACAGACAAAAGGGTGATAAGCACCATATAGACACTCACAGTACATGCAGGTCTGCAGTCATTCATGGCCCCTGTACATGTCTACCAGTGGCAAGTAGTCGATGACAATATAGGCAAGGCTGTTCACTTCAACTGTTGAAGTTAACATATTCTCAGCACAGCATTGAATTTGACAATTTTTGTTCATACAAGTGCAGGCAGTGCATCCTTACACAACAAAAAGGAGACTGCAAATCCCAGGAGGAGATAATGAAGAGAGTTGACAGATTTATGTAAACTGTATGGTTGAATGAATGAATAGTGAGTTACTGTCATTACAACAAGTGCAACGAAATTATCACACCCAGCTGCCTCAGACAAAAATACAATTAATCCACAATTATTACTAGTTGAACGTAATAATGGCACACATCAGAATTAAAACAACCGCACATATACATTTGATTGCTTATGTGTGCTAAACTTGAAACAGTTCGTCATCCAAATTGAGGCAAAGTGAGTGTAGGCCACAGCAGAAATACAGCACAGCCGAGCTTTCGGGGGGGGGGGGGGGGTGGTGGAGGCTGCTGCAGCTGCAAGTGCCACGCGGCCTACCGGAAGAGGAAGGAGGAGTGGCAAGTGCCGGGGGGGGGGGGGGGGACAGAAACACAAGGGGGGAGGGGTGGGGGGAGCGTGCGTCCATGTGTGTATGTGGTTCATATCAGTCTCTGTCCGTGTGTGCGTAGAGTCTGTGAGGGAGGGCAGATGAGATGGGGAGCCATGTACATCACCAGGGCCGTTGAAATCTTCTCGAGGAAAAACAAGCGAGGCATTTTGACCTTCGGTAGCTAATAAGGCTGCAGTGTTTAGGTTAGGCAAAGAAGCACAGAGCCAAATGTGGCTTCTCTTATCTGTCCAGATCCAATTGTGTAAATGAATATTCACTGGTACCCAACATCAATGCCTTTGCAGGGCAGACAGCTGCTCCGAGAAGAATTCCAACTGGCGTTTCAGTTCAAGAGTCAAGGCAGCAAGAGACTGTATAGCCTTGCCAACCTCAATAATCATGACAGACAGATGTGGGGTTGTGGTTTTGGTGGCACCCGTCTTGCCAATTTTCCGGTAGATCAGGGCAGCACATAATCCTAACAGCAGAAGCCCAACTACCATAAAGACAAATAAGAATAAATCCTCAACATCTTCCACAGAGAGTGGTACCAAGCATGCCACACGCCACGCCTTCCAGGTGTCGAGAACATAGCCCACGGGATAGGTTCCTTCTGGGCAAGCAGGGTCCCCCAGCCCTGATTTCCTTGTTGAAAAGATGGTGTCAATAGTGTTGAGAGACCAGCTGATCAATTTTGTGGTTATTCCGAATGCAATTTGAAGAATTAACAGGCTGGTGAAGTCAGCACTTTGAAAGTTGGAGACAGAGATTGAGACAACAGGAAGAGAGGAGAGAGGGGGAGATGCGACTGGCTTCGCGGAAGTCACAAGCAGAAATTCATTCATGTTACAAGCCTCCTGCTGTACGTATGCAAAGGCGAGTGCCATTTAAACAACTGACTGCAGGCGAACCGCAGTCAGTCTATTTCAGATGATCAGCGTGGACCCTCTTTTTCTTAAAATGCTTTATTTTACTCTGTGTGTCACATTGGAACTCTGTGTGGGAAAACTGTAGCTTTTGGTGCTACATTGATTAGCTCTTACACAGCTTATGCGCATGCTCTAGTCTTTTTTTTTTTTCTGGGGATGTTACAGCGCCACACACAGGCCTGACATATGTACTACAATGTTAAACGGAGCTTCGAGGCACAGAATTTGATCAAACATTTTTTTGTAACAGAATTATTCGAGCTACTTGACAAATTCTCGATGAAAGTATGAACCTTTAAGACTCTTGAGCTTTGCCGGTGTTGCAAACCGAATGTCCCCCTAAAAATCAGTCCGCCCTGCCTTCACTGAGCATGTGTCATTAGCCGTGGTTCACGGATTATCACCCTGTTTCTGCATAAACTGCACTCCAGTCATCATCTGTCTCAGCAACAGATATCTGAAACTTTTGTACAACAATCATTTCCACATAAATTCAGCATTATTTCATCATTAAAGATGGAGGAAACTATCAGAGCACCACGCCTACACAAGCTGCTAGCTGATGCGTTCACTGTGCATCAGTTATTTCAAAGCGTCAGAGTATTGCCTCGTTTCTGCTTAAAACTGACTTTAGAATGATTTAAGAGGTTTTACCTTGTCATCTGATGGGTAATAATCTCATTAATCCATTTGATCGCTTTGGGTGAAGAGATTCTGTCTTAGACGAGCGGCTGAGCTCCGAAATGATGCATGCGCAGTGGAGGCAGGGCGGACCAGTTTTTAGGGGTGGACCGTTCGGTCTGCGACACCGGGTTTCACATGTTCTTCCATTGTATTGATTTAGGTTTTTGTGGAGGTAACTGGTGACAAGGCTGTCATGTGACTGGCCATGGGGACTTAATGAATGCATGATACACCACAGGGGTGGTGGGTGAGAATGTGACCTATTTGATTAACTGTTTGCTCTTGTACTATTGCTAACATGACAGTGCTGTAATAAACAGTTTGTGAGACTCATATTCACAAATAAAAGTTTGGCAAATTTTAGTTTTAAAAAAATGTAGTGTTTATACAGAAATGCACAGAATCCTTTTACACGATTCTACACACAAGACTGTTCACTCATTATGGAGCAGCTGAGAACAAAACACTTACTGTGCAGGATTTGGTTGAGATCCAATGATATGGTGGATTTATTACAAAAGAAATAGACTGCGTGGAGTTGAGTGCCACAAAATGAGATGTGGGCAACAAATTGGGATATTAGCTCTGTTCTGTTGGTTCTCTGTTCTCTCCTCTTTTCAAGTGAGAAATAAAGGCAGACACACACTCACTGACATGCATGACATGGCCATTCACGAGTGAGTGAGTGAGTGAGTGAGTGAGTGTGTGCGCGCGCGAATACGACTTCATTCTTGCATCATGGTGATTTCCTGTTTGGTCTGACCCTTAAATAAGGATTGCATATTCTGCGTCTAGAAAACTGTCCGCATGACAAAGCCTGTACACAGTCAACACAGACATCCTTTGATACAAAACCAACAATGCTTTGAAGAGAATTGTCATGGCTTACCATTTTATACTAATATAAACAGGAACAATAGTGAAATTTGTGTTGTCTCTGATTAGGATTCAGTTTGAGCTTGTTTATGTGTTCATGACTTGCTCATAGGTTTTAGATGGTACTGTAGCTTTTTGTCTGTTGACTTGTACTATACGTGTGTTGAAATAATTTGCTGTCAAATATTCAAAGAGTAATGACCTAAAATCTAATGTCAAATTGCAGATTTTATGTTTGTGGTTAACCAAACATTATAAATCTGTGTTTTGTTTCAGACATTCCTCTGCAGAGATCAGGCGAAATTTTAGTGGGAGCTATGGCTTTTATCATAGCCGGTCAAACTCCAACGCTTCAGCCTCAGTGTGCTCCACTGTGGTGAGTTTTGATTTTTAATTTTACAGTTTTTCATTTTACATCTGGTAGAATAAATAGAATACTGTTTTTTTTATTTTTTTATGTCTGGACAAGACAGGCAAATCCCGTTCAGTCTCACAATTTGATAAAATTTGGAGCATGTCCAAGTGCAGCACCTTGCCACATCCAACACACTATACAATAGCCCTTCTTCCTGGTTGACAACTGCCTAGGCTGACAAGCAGCCTATCCCCACCTCTTTAAAGAGGCCATTCATCTGTCGCTGCCTCCAGGTGATATGAGTGTGTCCTTGGCCTATTCCACTTGCCATGGTCCTCAGTGCTGAGGTATCTGCGTGGCGGACTATACCCAGAGAAATGTGCCATATGGCCTTATTTAATAGTCAATCAATCAATCAATCAAATTTATTTATATAGCGCCAAATCACAACAAACAGTTGCCCCAAGGCGCTTTATATTGTAAGGCAAGGCCATACAATAATTACGTAAAAACCCCAACGGTCAAAACGACCCCCTGTGAGCAAGCACTTGGCGACAGTGGGAAGGAAAAACTCCCTTTTAACAGGAAGAAACCTCCAGCAGAACCAGGCTCAGGGAGGGGCAGTCTTCTGCTGGGACTGGTTGGGGCTGAGGGAGAGAACCAGGAAAAAGACATGCTGTGGAGGGGAGCAGAGATCAATCACTAATGATTAAATGCAGAGTGGTGCATACAGAGCAAAAAGAGAAAGAAACACTCAGTGCATCATAGGAACCCCCCAGCAGTCTAAGTCTATAGCAGCATAACTAAGGGATGGTTCAGGGTCACCTGATCCAGCCCTAACTATAAGCTTTAGCAAAAAGGAAAGTTTTAAGCCTAATCTTAAAAGTAGAGAGGGTGTCTGTCTCCCTGATCTGAATTGGGAGCTGGTTCCACAGGAGAGGAGCCTGAAAGCTGAAGGCTCTGCCTCCCATTCTACTCTTACAAACCTTAGGAACTACAAGTAAGCCTGCAGTCTGAGAGCGAAGCGCTCTATTGGGGTGATATGGTACTATGAGGTCCCTAAGATAAGATGGGACCTGATTATTCAAAACCTTATAAGTAAGAAAAAGAATTTTAAATTCTATTCTAGAATTAACAGGAAGCCAATGAAGAGAGGCCAATATGGGTGAGATATGCTCTCTCCTTCTAGTCCCCGTTAGTACTCTAGCTGCAGCATTTGAATTAACTGAAGGCTTTTCAGGGAACTTTTAGGACAACCTGATAATAATGAATTACAATAGTCCAGCCTAGAGGAAATAAATGCATGAATTAGTTTTTCAGCATCACTCTGAGACAAGACCTTTCTAATTTTAGAGATATTGCGTAAATGCAAAAAAGCAGTCCTACATATTGTTTAATATGCGCTTTGAATGACATATCCTGATCAAAAATGACTCCAAGATTTCTCACAGTATTACTAGAGGTCAGGGTAATGCCATCCAGAGTAAGGATCTGGTTAGACACCATGTTTCTAAGATTTGTGGGGCCAAGTACAATAACTTCAGTTTTATCTGAGTTTAAAAGCAGGAAATTAGAGGTCATCCATGTCTTTATGTCTGTAAGACAATCCTGCAGTTTAGCTAATTGGTGTGTGTCCTCTGGCTTCATGGATAGATAAAGCTGGGTATCATCTGCGTAACAATGAAAATTTAAGCAATGCCGTCTAATAATACTGCCTAAGGGAAGCATGTATAAAGTGAATAAAATTGGTCCTAGCACAGAACCTTGTGGAACTCCATAATTAACCTTAGTCTGTGAAGAAGATTCCCCATTTACATGAACAAATTGTAATCTATTAGATAAATATGATTCAAACCACCGCAGCGCAGTGCTTTTAATACCTATGGCATGCTCTAATCTCTGTAATAAAATTTAATGGTCAACAGTATCAAAAGCAGCACTGAGGTCTAACAGAACAAGCACAGAGATGAGTCCACTGTCTGAGGCCATAAGAAGATCATTTGTAACCTTCACTAATGCTGTTTCTGTACTATGATGAATTCTAAAACCTGACTGAAACTCTTCAAATAGACCATTCCTCTGCAGATGATCAGTTAGCTGTTTTACAACTACCCTTTCAAAAATTTTTGAGAGAAAAGGAAGGTTGGAGATTGGCCTGTAATTATCTAAGATAGCTGGGTCAAGTGATGGCTTTTTAAGTAATGGTTTAATTACTGCCACCTTAAAAGCCTGTGGTACATAGCCAACTAATAAAGATAGATTGATCATATTTAAGATTGAAGCATTAAATAATGGTAGGGCTTCCTTGAGCAGCCTGGTAGGAATGGGGTCTAATAGACATGTTGATGGTTTGGATGAAGTAACTAATGAAAATAACTCAGACAGAACAATCTGAGAGAAAGAGTCTAACCAAATACCGGCATCACTGAAAGCAGCCAAAGATAACGATACGTCTTTGGGATGGTTATGAGTAATTATTTCTCTAATAGTTAAAATTTTATTAGCAAAGAAAGTCATGAAGTCATTACTAGTTAAAGTTAAAGGAATACACGGCTCAATAGAGCTCTGACTCTTTGTCAGAGAAGAGCGAGAGA
>NC_047107.1:71985023-71997523 GCF_902500255.1 Thalassophryne amazonica
GAGCGAAGAGAGAGAGAGAGAGCAAGAGAGCGAGAGAGAGAGAGCGAGAGAGAGAGCGCGATAGAGAGAGTCTCTTCTGATGTTTTTGCAAAGCTTAAAATCAGAAGAGAGGTCTGAGGGGGCAATTAACCTACCAGATCTACAGGGGTGGAGGATCTGACAAATGTACACATTTATTTTGGTTGTTTCCAATTTTACTCCAAATCAGTGATGGTCCTTAAGCAAGAATTGAATCATTCATCCATGGGTTAATCTAACCAGCTTCAGAAATGGGTCAGTGCCGCTGTATGGGTGCTGCTTACCTTGCAGCTTATACAGGCAAATCTTTAATATAGCTGGATTTGATATGTGGGAGAGGGGCTTTAGTTCTATAATCTCACATATGATAGTTCCCCATCATTCAGCTGTCTAACATCATGACAGTAGAGGATTGTATCAGTTGCTGACTGTCATGCATCTCTTTCACTTTAGACTTTGGATATGTTAAGTACCAAAACAATGAATCTGTCATTTTTTCTGCAGAATCTGTATAAAATTCAAACATTAAGAATAAAAGCTGCATGTGTGTATTTTCATGCAATTACATTTGAAGAGCTCAGATGCAAATCCAGTAAGTATTTATTTATTTTTTTTAATGGAGAAAAATGCAGTTGAAAATGGATATTTAAAGGAAACTATATTCGGAAATGCACACACTTTCATCAATAAAATGAAAACACTTCAAATTCTTTCATTTTTTGCACACTGATGGTCCCCTTGACAGCCAAGTACATGTTGGCCTCAACTAAAAATTTATGGTTTTGGAGAAACTGGGTTTTGCATCTGAACTCTTCATTTGCTCTTGCAGTGTGTGTGTGCTTTCTGTTCCTGTCTGTTGAAATACCAGTTGATGGAGTGATGCCTGATGTCACTTCCTTCAGTGACTTGTGGTTTCTCCAGCGCAAATTTAGACTGCCACACAGTTTGCCTGAAAATTCATAGCTGCTCTCACTATTTTCTAAAAGCTCAAACAGTCAGAGTGAGTGTTCATGTTGATAGGGTGTCGTAACCTCTTACAGTTTATTGCTATACTGTACTACAGCTTAGTTTTCTAGATCGACTAATCTTCTTTGAATATGATGAGCAATTTAAAGACAACCCACGTCTGATGTTGTGGATGACTTTAGCAAAAGAACTCTACGCAACAAGGTACATAATGTAAGTTCCTATATCCGGAGTGCGCCATTTTGTCCACTTCCTTTTTATAGTGCAGTTATCAGTGTTGAGCCGGGTAAGTCTGCAAGTTCTGTATTTATTGACAGGATACTAGAATTGGTAAATGTGAATTATATGTATGTTTGTTTCATCTCCTACTTATTCTGGTCAATGCATCCTGATGTAAAGTAGATGTAGTTTTTTGCAAGAGTGATATGTGTTCCTGTTTGTGATACTTATTTTATTACCTTATTGATGCATATGTCTGAACTGAGTTTTCACAACATGTACATTTCTCTGTCGACTAAGGGCAAACCTGATTTCATTGTCCGAATCTGTCGTTTAGCAGTTACCCATAAAATGAACAAGAGGGGCAGTCTGTGTGGGGGTCATTTGTGAGGAAGTGGGTTTGTCTCCGGCTTCATTAACAACTCCTCAAAGCAGCATGTGGTGTTCAGAGGCATGCATAGATTGCATTCATTTGTATCTGTTGGGCTTTTTTTATGGGTGGAGAGTGGCTAAAGCAGAAGAAGAGGTTCTCTGCTGTAGAAGCTTGTTGAGATGCACAAATGCTCTTCTGAAGTGTTTGATTTTTGATCTGTTCTTTTAAAATAGTAATAATACAGTTTGGTTTTGTTGTCTGTTCTTTTCTTCTTGTGTTGCAATATCCCTCAAAAATATCCCTCAGGGTACACTGATGTGCAAAAACATGTCTGAAGGCACATGGAATTTCATTCTGTTTGAGAGTTCAGTTCAGCAGTGACTGGTCCTGTTGCTGCAGGTCCATCGGCTCCCCCCCCCCCCCCCCCCCACACACACACACATATGTTTGCAAATGTTTTCTGTCTGGAACACTTGGCACACTTTGCATCACTGCAAACTCAAATATCTCTTTTGAATATCTTGATGTACTTAAGTATATTAGCTGTATATGTTGACACATTCGGCAGAGGGGTGTGTTGTTTTATTTACATTTGTCTTTCAGTATGATCTTGTGAAAACTAATTTTAGAGGTTTTAGCTGTGGTAGCTTGTACACTGTTATCTGGTTGGGTGTCTGCCCACTTTGTGTCTTCATGTCAGACACACCAGCACTGTGCAGGTTCCTGTTTTATGCCACAATTTTATCCTGTCAGGCATCATAAAAGAAACCTAGTCACATTAGGTTTTTTAGTTTCTTTGAGTGCTTTCTGTTGTTTGTTTTGATTTGTTTATGCTGTACTTGCATTTAATGCATGAAGGACGTGTATGATGATTTTAAATCCTATTCAGTAGCCCAATATTAGAGGTGTATTTAAACTGTGCACACTTGTGCTAAAGCCCTGTACTTTGTACACGAGTCAGACATGAGACGATTGTGCTTTCCTTCACAAACTACATTATAACTGCATATTCAACAGTTATAATGTTTAAATAACCCAGGGGAGAAATCTCCGATTAAATAGGGCTTTACACTTCTGAGTTCTGACCTTAAAAAAAAAAAAAGTACCCCTCTCAGAGCAATGCAAGGCCCCTCCACAAATCTGTGTCTGGCACCGTGTCTGCTTCAGGGTCCTGGTGCATCCAGACTTGAGCCCCTTTTTCAGTTTCACTGGATATGCATCCCAGCAGCTTAAGGTTTGAAATATTATCCTTACCTTGGAAAATGTCAGAAGGTGTCTGAAGTAAACTGGGTTATTTTGCCATTGTGCTGTCATCTTGTTTTAACTATCGATGTGTTTTCAAAATGTTAACGAAAAACTGATTTTTTTTTTTTTTTTTTTTGCTCCTTTGCAACTTTGATATACTTTGGTAATGCCTTATGTTTTCTTGTGCCAATATTGTTGTGCACGATATATCACCACCAGGAGATTTTCTTGAAGTGCAATTATTGTGCTGAATTTATGGTGTTTTACAGCTATGCCGCAGTTGTCTTTGCAAATTCACAGAAGTTACACTGAAAAAGTAACAGAAGTATTAAACAGGTTTAAAAAAAAGAAAAAAGAAACAGCTATAAAAGTAATGGCGGGGGGAGTCGACCTAGCTAGCGAATGCTAACCGCTAGCAAATGCTAACTGTTACCAATTCACAACAGGACTGTAGTTAAATAAGGTTCAGAGTAGATACACTTAATGCTGCGTTCACACTGGGTGCGACACGAGCGACAGCAGCGACAGGTTGCCATGTAATCCCTATGGAAGGAGGCGTTGTGGCGCCAAGCCACGTGACGCGATGGACGCGAGTGAAGCGATTTTGAGCGATTGGCGCTTTTGTGGCGCGATATTGCATCACGTCACGTTGCCCTCCTCCCCAAGTTGAAAAATCTGAACTTTTTCATCTTGTCGCACCGCGATGACCAATTGGACTGAATAGGTAGTGACGTGGAGATGTCTGGAGTTTGACTGAGTTGGATGTGAACATGTCCTGTCTCTGGTAGCAGCCTGTGAGCAGGACTTGTGTCCCTTTTGTCCTTTATTTCACAATTATGACAGAGTTTTTGGGGGAAGAGCGAGCAGCAACCCCGCAGAAGGGGCAACGGAGAGTTTTTTTTTTTCCTTTCACGTGCGCGAGCGAATCATCCGTGAAGATTATTTTATTTATTAACTACACAGATGTATAATAAAACAAATAGTGACTGGTTTATAACACAATTATGACAGAGTTTGGGGGAAGAGCGAGCTGCAGCCCCACAGCAGGGGCAGCGGAGTTTTTTCTTTTTTAATTGTTTACATGTGCGTGCGTGAACGGGATAGAAGGTCCTCAAACGGGGTCCTGCAGAGGCGGAAGGACCTCTGAAAGCGGCAGTCATCCAGACGCAGCTCCTGCAGCAAATAATGAAACTCCCCGTGAGGATGTTGTGAACCCAGGGACGGCGCTGTTGGTGATGTTTGTCAGCTTTCCACAACAATTAAGAGCACAGCAACTCGCTACGTGTGATCAAGGTCCGTCATGTTAACTTGACTGACAACCGGAGCCGGCGAGCGGAATGGAAGGTCCTCTTATTTGATGACGCACAGGGGCGAATTTTTGCTGCGAAAGCAGAGCGACACACCGGGTGTCGTCTGGTCGAGCCCGGTGTGACAACCACAAGAGTGCTAAACAGAAATAAAAGAAACGTATACAACCATGTAAAGTTCAGAAGAGCGTCGCAACAGCAAACAATCCATCGGAAGCAAGTTGCCAGATCTGTGACCCAATTTTATGGACTTCATTTAAACACATTTGTGAAAGAAGAGCGAGGAGCTTCTGCAGCAGCAACTGCAGTCAGCAGCATTTTTTTTCTGGGCTCTTTTTGAGCGTGTAGTTTCACTGCATTGTGTACATGGTATAAAAACAATCCTGCCTGATTTATATTGTGGGAACAATGGAACATGGCAGGAAACGGCATTGCTTAAATTTTCATTGTTACGCAGATGATACCCAGCTTTATCTATCCATGAAGCCAGAGGACACACACCAATTAGCTAAACTGCAGGATTGTCTTACAGACATAAGGACATGGATGACCTCTAATTTCCTGCTTTTAAACTCAGATAAAACTGAAGTTATTGTACTTGGCCCCACAAATCTTAGAAACATGGTGTCTAACCAGATCCTTACTCTGGATGGCATTACCCTGACCTCTAGTAATACTGTGAGAAATCTTGGAGTCATTTTTGATCAGGATATGTCATTCAAAGCGCATATTAAACAAATATGTAAGACTGCTTTTTAGCATTTATGCAATATCTCTAAAATTAGAAAGGTCTTGTCTCAGAGTGATGCTGAAAAACTAATTCATGCATTTATTTCCTCTAGGCTGGACTATTGTAATTCATTATTATCAGGTTGTCCTAAAAGTTCCCTAAAAAGCCTTCAGTTAATTCAAAATGCTGCAGCTAAGTACTGACGGGGACTAGAAGGAGAGAGCATATCTCACCCATATTGGCCTCTCTTCATTGGCTTCCTGTTAATTCTAGAATAGAATTTAAAATTCTTCTTCTTACTTATAAGGTTTTGAATAGTCAGGTCCCTTCTTATCTTAGGGACCTCATAGTACCATATCACCCCAATAGAGCGCTTCGCTCTCAGACTGCAGGCTTACTTGTAGTTCCTAGGGTTTGTAAGAGTAGAATGGGAGGCAGAGCCTTCAGCTTTCAGGCTCCTCTCCTGTGGAACCAGCTCCCAATTCAGATCAGGGAGACAGACACCCTCTCTACTTTTAAGATTAGGCTTAAAACTTTCCTTTTTGCTAAAGCTTATAGTTAAGGCTGGATCGGGTGACCCTGAACCATCCCTTAGTTATGCTGCTATAGACTTAGACTGTTGGGGGGTTCCCATAATGCATTGAGTGTTTCTTTCTCTTTTTGCTCTGTATGCACCACTCTGCATTTAATCATTAGTGATTGATCTCTGCTCCCCTCCACAGCATGTCCTTTTCCCTGGTTCTCTCCCTCAGCCCCAACCAGTCCCAGCAGAAGACTGCCCCTCTCTGAGCCTGGTTCTGCTGGAGGTTTCTTCCTGTTAAAAGGGAGTTTTTCCTTCCCACTGTTGCCAAGTGCTTGCTCACAGGGGGTCGTTTTGACCGTTGGGGTTTTTCCGTAATTATTGTATGGCTTTGCCTTACAATATAAAGCGCCTTGGGGCAACTGTTTGTTGTGATTTGGCGCTATATAAATAAAATTGATTTGATTTGAATCATAAATTGGCGTCAGGTAACGTTGTATTGTGAGGGCGTGGCTTCCAGTCATGTCGAGTAACGTCGCTTTGCCCTGACTTGCACTGAAACCACTTCCTTTCTGTGTCGAGCACAGGACGCAAAAAAAATTAAACATGCTTAATTTTTGGTGTCCGATTTGGTCGTCCTTTGCATCCCTCACGCTGTTGTGGCGTCGAGCTGCATCGTCTCGGCACTGGATTGCTTCCATGTGTCATGACTACGCCCGACGCAACTCGAAGCAGCCCCGGTGTGAAAGGGGCTTTAGTGGACAGCTGTTGTCTTCACACGTCGGTTATAGTGGTTATAGACTGTGACCTTCTGGTAATGCGTATTCATAAAAGTGATAATTGGGCTTTACTGTATTGTCAGAATTGGTCTCTAACTCATGACCTAAGATAACAATGGGACATCTTTGGTGTTAGGTCTCTGTGAAGCATCCTTGGATACCACAGAGGGCTTTGTTTGAAATTAATGGTTTCTTAGGAGGAGTCAGATAGGCTGTAATATTTGCATTCTGTGTTGAGAACACCCACAAACCTGCTATCACGAGCTGTACCAGATAGATGCTGTGTCTGAAAAGTAGGGGTGTAATAATGGTCTGTCTGGGTGCATGCTGCTCAGGACTCAGGGTGGTTCTTAGTCTGGTGGATGGTCAGAACAAGGAAGGAAGACTTTAAACTCGCTATGCTCGTGGTGTCAAAAGTTCTAATATTTTTTTCTTGTAATAATGGCTCAAGTTTGCTACCTTTGCTATCACATAGCTCTACTACTTAATTTTCATATTTTTAAAAAATAAAATTTAAACTGCATTTCAGCAAGTGCTCCTCCCCACTTGCTCATCATGGTTGCTGGCATGTGTCATAAATTGTCCATCAACATCATCTTTTTGATCTCTTCCAATTCCATTTCTCTTTCTCCACCACTTTTCTATTGTTCAGCCTCTGTCGTACGAAGCAGTGGAGCCATTGGACTTGGAGGAGTTCCTGACATCGCAACTGCGAAGTGGAGACACAGCCCTCATGCAGGAAATTGGAGACTTTCCCAACGATGACCTGACGGTTCAGCAGGTGGAGAAAGAATGTCGCACCATTCGACACTCTGCACCTGAAGATAAGAAGTAGGTCTAACATTGGCATTGAACACCAAAGAATTCCATGTGTAGTCACACAGGACAACACAAAATCCTTTTAAAAAAAAAAAAAAAAGGCAAGTTGAAGGGGAGAAGGAATGTTTGAAAATATGTAGCTCTGAGTTCCCAAGGGACTCTGTTGAGCAAGACTACTTTTGATTGCGCGCCATGCTGGAAACTGGTTTCCAGTGTACATACTGTACATCCATTGTGTTTGTTTACAGTCTGACAAGAACTGAACATCAAAGCTGAATTAAGTGCTAAATTGTGTATGTTAATGTGTCAGTCATGTATATTTAAACCTATATGGTGATTTATAAACTTTAAGTGAATTGATGCAGTTGCATGAGGCAGGGATACATTTAGATGCTCTAATATACAAATAATGAATCTTTGTGTTCGATGGTACAAATATTTCATGATGTGAAATATTTGGCTTCGCCTTGTTGAATGGTATGTTCCAGCTTTCACCGAATTAAATATTCGTTCCATTGAAAGAATGTAAAAACATTAATTATGTGTTTTATATAACGGCTAAAATAGATCCTTCTCATTTGATATTTTATTAATTTATAAACAAGAGAAAAGGGACTAGAGTTTGGTGTTCCGCTGCTGCTAAAGTCCAAATTGTGACATGTAGTCCAGTGATGCAGTGCACTGACTTCGGACTTCATAACAACAACAACAAAAAAACAAACAAACAAAAAAGACTTTGTGTAGTTCCACAGTTCAGCCAAAAATCATGTCAGCTTTTCATGTGAACAGCTCTTAATACAGCTGTGTGTGTGTGTGTTACAAGAATCGGCGCCGTCTTTTAGCTCAGTCAAATCGTAGTCTCGCTTGTCGTTGTCCCGGTTGTGTGTGTGCGTGCGCACTCACACAACCAGGTCGGCGCATGTGTACTACAAAAAAAAAAATTGTGTACATCCTCAGTGCAGTGGAAAAAAAAAAATCACGTCAGAAATTAGTCCAGCTGTGTGTGTGTGTGTGTGTGTGTGTGTGTGTGTGTGTGTGTGTGCGTGCGCGCACGCGCAGAGTGCAATGGTACCAAACATATGGAACCAAATTTGCACTCTAAAGCCCAGGTTACACATAGACGGTTTTGTCGGCAGGTAGTACGTAGACCGAAGTTTGCGGTAGTTCCAGCTGTTTTCGCGGTGGAAAGGGGTGGAGTATTTTGCCGGTGTTTTGAGCGCTGTACTAGCCGCAAATACGCGGATAAAACGCTGCTAAATCCGCCGAATAAAGCGGCATTTTGACGCCGTAGCATCCGGCACACATCAGGCAACGGGGGTTAATACCCAGTTCTATCCTTTACAATCGCAGGTTAAGACGCGCATGAGAACGGTGTTCTCCTGCCGCCCATAATGCCCTGTGTACCGCTGGATTTATCCAGGCAAATCCTGCATTACTCCAGGAACTTTTGCATATAGGCACCACCCCCAGAGTATAATAGGCTAATGCAGCTGTCACTGCAGGGGGAGGGAGATCATCTCTCAGCCTTTTCTTCTTCTTTCCTTTTTCCTCTCCTCAGCGTGTTGCTCGTCTCCACCACAGGCCTCTCCTCTGCTTCTGAACCAGACCTCTTGGTAAGTCCTTGCTGCTGACCACCGCCTATCGGCGGTTTGGAACGCCGTTAACCGGGAGGTGGCGTTTAGAACGACGTACTGTCCGCTAGCGCCGCCGTTTTGTTTGCCTCTGTCGCCGGTTAAAACGCCTTTGAGGACGCCGATGTGGGCTCTATCGCCGTTTTACACGCCGTTGGTTAGGGATACAACGCCGGCCGCCAATTACGGCGGTGTAAACTGCATCACTACAGGAAGGGGCAGGATGAAACGGTGATTAAAAAGTATCAAATGCCGTTGTTCGCATTGACTCCGTCGTCACGCGAATTCTCCGGGAGTGCTCCCGGAATTATTCGACATGTTGAATAATTTTTTCGACAATTCCCGGTAAAGCCGGAACTAAGCCACACCCCCTAGTGCCGGCGTTGACAACGGCGTTTGATCCTTAAGACGGCCAAAAACTCTTCCAGGACGCTTCCGGGAGCTCTTACCGTCTGTGTAAACGGGGCTTAAATGCAGTGCAACACAAATGGGACGAATAATCCATGTCATGTGACATGCAAAGCACCAATCAAATGACACGGATCCACTTAGCCGTTATATAAAACCTGTTTTCATCATGATGTGGGCAGAAACCTGTCTAAAACCAGTTTTAGCCAGTTTAGCATGTCTAAAACTGGCAAAAACCTCTAAAACCCTTGGTGAAAACTTATGAGGTCCTGGTATAAACTTACATTTAACCCCTTCTAAGCCTGTATATTCCCTCGATGGGAAATTGCACTTTTTATTTGTGAGATACTGACAAGCCAAAATGAGGTGGGTGGTAGGGGGTTAAATGTCTTGTACACACTGTGCACCCCTTAGTTGATGTATTATCCATACGAATGTACAATTTATACCTATTGTTTGATCATTGTAAAGTGGTTTACAGGCTATTTATAATGTGGCAAAACTGAAATTGGCACAATATTACCAACATGCAAATTGATAACAAGTGTTTATAAATATGTTTATAAATTGTTAAAGTGTTTATAAATTTGTAAATGTTTTCTTAAACCTAATTTTTGTATAAGTAATACAATCATATCATAATTGCTCATTCCAATCTGATTTACTAGCAGCATGACATCTGAGAAATCAGCAACTGAAAATTGCAATCTTAAATGATAACAGTAGTATATTCTGAAGGTGTATGACAGCAGATGTGTCTGCTCTGCATAACCAAGCAAAACTGATTTTTGTTATCAAATTAGCCCATGTTTATATCAAGATCAAAGCAGGGGTGGTGGCCAAGTGGTTAATGCGCTTGGTTTCAGTTCGGAAGGTTCTGGGTTCAAATCCCACCCCTGCCACATTTCTCCATGTAATGTGGAGTTGCGTCAGGAAGGGCATCCGGCGTAAAACCTGTGCCAAATCAACATGTAGATCCACCTTGGATTTGCTGTGGCGACCCCGAGTGCAAACAAGGGAGCAGCCGAAGGGACTTACTTTTACTTTATATCAAGATCAAAGGATCATCCCTCTTTTGAAGTTGATGTCAAACTTAAAGACGAATTTTGTTTTTGCGCCTCTTGAAGTAGCCTCCCTGGACACAGTGAAAGAGATGAGTTTTTGAGACCTCGTCTTAAAAACAGTAAAGCCGTGGTCACAACCCGCCATACTTGCACGTGCGTGCAGTCTACTTGCAAAAACGTGGGCTAAATTTGGAGATCCGTACTTCGTAAGTACTGCCTCAGTACGAATTTAGGAGCACACAGACACACGCAGACACGCCGTAGAGGTTTTAGTGCATGCAGAACTTTCGCTGCGGTCAGGCTGCGGATTCACCAGCAGTGCAGATGACGCACATTGTGAGTACTGCCTCAGTACGGATTCAAAGCAGCACATTTTCATTCAATTACTATTAAATTAACCAAATCCGTACGTAGGCAGTACGGATTTGGAGGCCGACAGACTTGCATGCACAACGCAGCTTCTCACTTGAACTTGGACTTTATTTCCAAACATCAGCAACACACACTCCACAGCTTCAGTCTGATAACTAGCTGTAACTTTTCGAGGCAAGTAAGCACTCGTACAACTGACCGCTGCAGGCTGGACATGCTCATGCATCGCCGACGCCGAAAAACACCTGCTGCTCCGGTCCCGCTCATAAAAAAAGAAAAGCGACACCCCCCACCCCCCCCAACACATGCACACTGCATTACTGTCAACTCTCTTTATCGTTACACTCCTAGAGACGTGCGTTGAACGTATACCCTCCCTCCTCTTGCTACTGCCTCAGTACGTTTTCACAAAAACGTACTGGCTGTGGCATCCACAGAAAACGTACGGCGAAAAAAAACACACGGTGCGTTGTGACCGGGGCTTTAGTCCTCAATGAAGGATCAGGTGGAGGGGGTGATGGAGGGATGGCTTATAACCCAACAGCTGTGATGGTGAATGAATGAATGAAGGCTTCAACAGGTCTTCAGACCCTGATCGTCTGGGATTTCCCAGCGATTGGACAAGGCTAAGGATCTGTCAAGAACAGTGTATTTCTTGGCATGCAATGACATTCCCATGTTAAACAAACCCACGCACAGGCGTCTCTAGATTGGCCCTGGATGTCCACCATCCCATCTGAGAATTGACTAAGAAGCCATCTTCCTCGCCACCAAGGGACTGCCACAGTGATTCATTTGCGATTATTTTAGATTTTTTATATATATATATTTTTCCTATTTTAGACAGATGTGTTTTTGCTGGCAAAAACTGTTCAGCAGAACTTGGTTTCACCAGGCAGTTTTTGTGAGGTTTTAACCAAGATGCCGTTAAAATGTCCCACCCCTGTCATGGGGAGACCAATGGAATTCTCACAATATGTTTGAATGTCTTCGGTCACTGCAGAACTATTCTTTCAATGTGTGCTATCTTTGTTTAATCACATCATTCACTTGCCTCACACCTTGAGCATGAAGTAGAGCTGAAGATAGAAGAAGAATGTAACTGTTGAGGTTATCACCAAATGTTTGCATGCATGCTTGTTAAAGAATGAGTGCACACATACTTTTATTATCCTCTTGTGTCTTTGTAGAGAAGATTTGGATCCGCATGTGAGAGACTGTGTTAACAGTTACACCCAGCCCTGGCTTGTTGTGTCAAGAAGGTTAGTGCTCTTCCCCTGGAGTACAGTGTCCATATTTTCAGGACTTAGTCAGGTCCATATGTTTAACACAGTGACAAAAGTTTTGTAATTTTTCCTCTGTCTCTCTCTCTCTCACTCTGTGTCTGTTTGTGAGCAGATGCCAAGGGGATGGCTGGAGTGCATATTCACATCGAGCTGGTCTTGCCAATCTCCTTCAGAAACAGATATTTGAGTCAGACATGCAACCAGAGAAACAACAGAAAACTGTAAGCACCACAAACACAGACAGTTATGACAACTTTAAAATATTAGAAGTAATCAGGTTTAACCTTGGGAAAAAAAACAACACTGTTGAATTATTCATCAAAATTTTAATGTGGAAAACCCTCATATCCCTAAGTTCAAGTTAAGGTGCTGTTTTATTTCATTTGATGGTGAGCTAGTGATGTAAAGGCAGATCTCTGCTACTCAGTAAAGCAGAAGCTTTGATAGTTACAAAAGTGTACTTCAGTGCAAGAGTCTTGTGCAGTAGTATGAAGTGCATATTATGTTAAAAAATACAGTAGTATGCAAAGGCTTTAGGCATAGGCAGACCTTACTTGTGTGAAGCGCCTTGAGGCAACTCTGTTGGCCCTATATAAATGAAAATAAATTGGAAATTGAAATACGTATTTCCTGTGCCTACGATGTTGAAATATGATGAAAAACTGGTTTTGTGTGTGTGTGTGTGTGTCAGCCCGAGTCCGAAGGACAAGTGTCATCAGCGTAGCAATGAAAAGTAATCCCATAACGCCACAGTATGTGCCCA